>NW_014555972.1:5493967-5519262 GCF_001313825.1 Dinoponera quadriceps | reverse complement strand
GGGGGGGGGGGAGAGAAAAGGAAAGCGGAGCGATGCGGTAATTACAATAACATCGATGCGAGAGATTGTTATGAATTTTCATCGCATCTCGCCAGGATCTTCGTTACGACAACGCGCCGTGCGCTGTTTTCCATCGCGCGTAAAATTACAAACGGACGTATACGCAGGTATACACGACGCGTTTCTAGTGAAACGCACGAGAGAAATCCTGGGTCCGGTCGGGGGGAGTGGGAGAGGGTAACGAAAACACGCTGAAAATGAATGCGATATATTTGTCCGATCGAGGAACGAAGACACACACACACACACGCGTGTTTTTACTGAGAGCCTTCGTGGCCGTCGCGATCAGTCGAGACGATCCGTCAAAGCGGTCGTCGGAGCGAATCCCACCTGTTGTCAATGCGCATTACGAAAATTCCGGCGGTGTATCCGCTATGCAAAGGGACACTCGGCGAGAAGCAGGCGCGACCTGGCAGTTTCGCTGACTCGCCGGACGTCATCGTGAGTTTCCATTAATTTTGGTTTAAATGAACGCTCACGACAGACGCGCAGCAATCATCTACGTTGTGATTTCCGTGAAATTATAATGCCGTGTGTGTGTCCGTGTATCATAGTTTTAAAGTTTCGGAAGGAAACTTCTTCTCCATTTTTCCGTAGATCTTTCGATTTCTTAAGAATCTTCTTTACGGAATAAAATAAATATGGCAAGTTTAAACCGAACACACGTGAATTTGTCGAAACGATTTCCGTAACACTAGGACAGAAACCGAAGAAATCCGCGGAAAAATGGGGAAAAACGGCCCTCTTTCCGAAACTTTGAAACTGCGCTAAAAAATAGATTTGATAATAATTGCTAAAATTTGATGAATATTTGCCGAACAAATATTTAATTGCTGCAACCAAATAATTCAGTTCAGTATATTGTATATATTATATTGTAGTTCTGTATATTGCATATTTAGTATATGAAACTAAATTATTTGGTTGTATCTGGTTATAATTAAATATTTGGTCGGTAAATATTCGTCGAATTTTAGTACTTATTAAATCTTTTTTCAGTGTATATGTATGTATATATATATGTGTCGTGGCGGTATTAATTATGCTGTTATTTTATTTTCTCGTTCACGTCGAGAACTTTTCTATCGTCGAACGCAAAGATGAAAACGCGAGTCGCGTGATAGCGACGAGAACGAGCGCCAGTCGGTGCGAAAAGTAGGTGTAGACGCTTTGTATGACACACTAATCAGCGGATGCTGATTATTACTGCGACATAATAAAACGCGTTTCACAGGGAAGCACGCGTTATCTTAACATAGTTTACCCGTCAAATCACTTTCTTGGGGACTCTTTTAAATTTTAGCTGTATGTTATTGAAAATATGATCTACACGTTTATGTTAGAACAGAAGTTAGAAAATGATTGACTATTTGGAAGCTGAGATATCGCGATTAATGAAATCCGGTACTTTACGGACCAACTACCTTAAAGTCCAACACATGGCCGCGAATTTAACAAATTTTTAATATCACGATAGTTCCCAATAAGCGCGATTAACACTTGTTTTTTCCTTCTCCGTTCTTTTTTAAACTTCTTCATGCGCGCCGTCTTTGTCGAGTGAAATTTTGCAATTTTAAAAAAGCGACTGCGCCTTTCACGCGCGACGTGCGCGAGTGCCATCATTTTCGCGTTCAAAGGACCGACGCGGACCTCGTATTACTCGAGGAATTATCGCGTGCACGTCGTAATCCCGCGTTTTGATCTCAATTTGTCGCGTTTGCTCGTTACTGCTGGCCGCTAGAACTGCTCGTCGCTTGCTACGATAGTTCAATCACCTCACTTCTCGCAGCAGCAGTAACGGCAGCAGCCACGACATGTAATAACTCAAAGTGCATTACACCTCGGGACGCGCAATTACGGGCAATTACTCCTTGAAGTAACCCGGCAAGCTGCCACCAAACATTACCGGGTGCAAGTACCGGAGGTGAACTCCCAACCATCGACGCCTATGGCAGCCTGCCGTGTGCCGACATTTAGTCAGACGAGGGCCAGAAGAAACTCATTCACCACGAACGAGCAGGAGCGGATTGGCTCGGATCGGCGCGCGATGACCCTGATCATCCTCGACCGGGGCTCGGATAGGCGCGATTCTCTCCTCGAAATTCCCCGGTTTTCACAATTTCGGTTCGAACCGGATTTCAATTCTACCGGGCGCCGGGAATACATTTCGCGGGCGCAATCCGCGCTTTAAACTCGCGAATAAATGCAGAGATCGTTCCTTTCCACCGTGACGAGATCCGAATTCATCGGGACGGCATCCATTGTGAATCGTGCATGTTAACTTTGTAGTATTTAGAAAAAAAATCACGTCTCTGAATATAAATATCGTTCGAATTTATCTCCCCTCTCTCTCTCTCTCTCTCTTTCTAAATCAAACAGACTGTAGCAAATTGTAATCGTACATTGTAATTGTAATTATTTCTCGCGTTTGCACCTGAACAAACTATTTCTTTTATTACAAACCGATTTGAATTATCCTTTTTTTCTTATATAAAATTTGTAACATTAAAAAGTATACACCATATAACGTTCTAAGAGGATCTTAAAGCGATCTTAGAGCGATAACAAAAGCATTTCTTCCTTCCTCTCTCTTCACTTTTTCTTTCTCTCTTACTTTCATTCTAGCTCCGCACACGTCGTATACAAATTTGCCGCGATAACAATTTCTCAGGCAATCCGCTCCTGCACACGAGAGCTCGCCGGATGATGCGCGCGCTTGCTCGCCGTCGGGAGACACGACGGATACTTTGTACTAGTTTTTCCAGGCCGATCCTCTGGTCCGTGGCATTATTATGTTTTCTCGGTACGGGTAATTAGGGTGGACATCGAGCGCATACCGGGTGACCGCGGCACGGGGAAATTGCCCGGGTTTACGGCGAACGTATGCGACGATCGACGACGTTGCCAATGGCGCGAGACTTTGGCGATGGTCGTATCGGGAGGAAATATGAATGTATAACGCATCGATCTTACATGACGGATTCCCCGGAGGAATTCAAGTTGATTCTGCTGTAGCGTTGCGCAAACGCCCCGTGGCATCGATCATTTTTCGGTTATTAGCGTCGAGATGTGAAAAGAATTATTCGCGAGTCCAGCCTTTCCCGCGTGTCTAAATATCGCGGGCAAATTCCTGCTGCGAAATGAATAATCATAACGATAATTACGGAACATTCCGCGTTTGTTCCCGTAATTAATCTTACGATCGTCATTGGAACAGCATCGACTTATTTGGTAAATAATATCGGGATTGCCGAGAACATATTTGCTCGTCGCACGCGCGAGTGTCCGTATGATATTCCGAGATATTTTTATTAAATCGCCGTAGGGTAGCGGCGCACGATGCATTATTAAAGAACGGCGACGTGTAGAACGGAATAAACTCCGCGAAAGAGAGAGGGAGAGGGAACGAGAAGATAATAAACAGGAGCCGGATAACTGAATCGCTGTTATTTCACTCCGGGACTGCGACGCTGAATTCATTTGCCATTGCGAGCAAATATCGATGGCTATAAGTAATTTATCACGCAATCACGTGGCGTGTCGCCGCTGTGATCGAAACGTTATTTATCTTAATGTTTTTCGTTATTTATGTACCCGCTCGCGCGCGTTCGTAGCAGTGCTCCGTCGGTGTAATTACTGTTACGCCGGATTAAACACAGGGGAAATTGTGAAGCTCCATTGATACGCGCCGCGTTGTTTCCCGGTGCGCCGATGCATTTTTCACGCGCTCTGCTAATGCACTTCCGCGACGAAATTGAAAAGCCTTAAGACGGGGGCGGGGGAAGGGATATTTTGCGAATTGTTTTCTTTTATTTCGGTAAACTTCGCCGGCGACGATAACAGCGCGAAATAACGCCACGATGTAATAAGATATCCACTCGCTCGAACGAATTAGAAATTGTCTGTCGTGAAACAATATCCCGCGTCGAAGTAGTTGTTGGTCCGTAACAATGTTGTTTGAAAAGTAATGGTTGATACAACGCGAAGAAGATCGAAATCTGTGCGAAATGTTTATCAAGATTATTTACGATATACAGCTTTGACTATAACGGGAGAATATCGCTCAAACTTACATAGAAGAAAAATGCTAGATTCAAGTAAGTAATTGCTCCAACATTTCTTAACAAATTTTTACTTGGATCAATTTTATCTTTAATTCAAGCAAAAATTTGCTAAGGAGCATTGGAGTAATTATTTACTTGAATCTGCGCACGTAATGTTTAAAAACTCATAAAGAAATAATCGCTTTTCGCTTTGATGTATAATATTTTTAATTGGAATTATCTGTGTTAGCTATCTAATTAAGAATACATGTATCGATAGACGCACACGAATGCATATTATCAAAGAAATCATCGTGACGCCAGATTTTTCCTTATTTTTCTCTATTTATTTTGCATTTTTACGTCTTGGTATCTCTAAAGTTATTTAACTATTCCGTTAAAAAAAAAATATTTAACCAAGAGACAAAACGGAAAATATAGCGCGGGCAATGTTTGCCAAATCTTGACAGGTTAGTTGTCATATATTTCGATCATTACCGAAATTCTGTTTTTTTTATATATGAACTTCCGGGAAATGTACTTGTAATACATGTAAATAATGCTAAGTTTGACTTCAGTTATTTCAGCTTTGATATAATCAATCCTTTTCTAATTTCACGGATGTGTGGATCCCGTTCCGACTGTAACATGCTGTTAAAATTGGGAAAGATCCCTAAGAAAATAAATTTACGGATCAATTACCCGAAATACACGCATCTCGAACGTACGCGTATTTTGAGACAAGTGCGATGAATCATTTACCCAAAGAATATGGTCGCGAGCATAGAACTATCGTCAGAGCGTCAGAGAATTGAACAACGAAAATACCAACGTATTTTCATATTATTTACGTTACCTTCCCAACGAAGAGAATTGATTCTGTCCACGTGCAGCTTGTTTTACCTACCGGTGGCCGATTTTTAATAACCACGCGCGGGGCCCGTCCGATCGCATCGTCGGACGAGCGACTTCATCGGGACGATCGCTTTTTCCGCTCAGCGGCGAGAGAGGCAGAAAGAGGGAGGAAGAGGGAGCGGGGGACAAAAAAAGCGAGGGGTACATGGCGTTAGAGCAGCTGTTCAGCCGCATATGCGACCTCCAATAAACCGAGACGGGATTCTCATATCGAAGCGCACCGAAGTTGCCGCCCGAACGCCAAGGCGGGCTGTAATTTAACAATGACAGCGACAACTGCGGTGCCGATCGTCTTTATTTCCAGTTTTCCCGGCTCGGGACCGGTCCGGGAAAACCGACGAGAAAAGAGTGGCCTCGCGTGCGTCGCCGTCGGTAGAAGTTATCTTACGATCGGCACGTGACAAATGATAGCGCGCGCTCCCTGCAACACGCTCCGATTATTGGCAGGCCCGCGAGTGCCGGATCGAGTTTGGCGACCTACGCCTCGCGATGATCCCGCGTCGACGTCGGGAGATTTATCATTTTCTGAACGGACGATATCGAGACGGGAGCGTGACGTCGGGGATAGCTCCGCATAGTTTCCACCGGAGTGATAGATGGCCGCTCTAAGATCGCGGGGCTTCCGTCATTGCACCTATTCACCGGTACTTACGCGCCGTACTTCTTGTCGCGCTATAATAGCCGCTTTTATCAACATCGCGCGCGAGCCGCTTGTTTCAACGTGGTTTCAGCGTGGTTCCGCTGTCGCGTCACGGAAAAGTTGTCGCTATTATCGATAACACGTCGCCCCGTCGAAACGTTCGCCGTCTGATCGAAATATCACAATCGGAGCTTTTTATTTATCTTGTCGGACTATCTTTCTCTGCCTCTCTCTCTCTCTCTCTCTCTCTCTGTCTTTAATTTAAATCCAGGCTCTTCAACTATTTAAGAGGATTACCAACGCAACATATATAAATGTACATTCATAAATCTTCTTCCTATCTAATAAAATCCTGTAAAATGAAATGCAGGAGAGACAGGAGCCAGAAATCATACAGGTTAGTTGTCACGAAGCTTATATTTCAGTAAATAAATAAAGGAGCATATTGTTCTCTACAGTGTAGGTTGATGATATCGTGTTGGTTGAGCGTACGAAATAATTCATGGATAACGCATTGCGCACGTGGTATTTATGAACACTTTTTTCAAACTGGATGTAGCGAATAAATCTTTTTCCAGTCTCTACTTTTATTTCCTGTATTCGTAAGAAATATTGTAGTTTTAGCTTATTTTTAGCCTGTATTGAGTTAACCGTTATCCCGACAATGCTTAGAATAATAATTTCTTTCATTCGCAATGATCGCAATTGACTCAAATGAGGTGGATGTGACGTAACTAACGCATGTGCACGGAAGCACACGCATGAATCATTGAATTTTGTTAGAATCAACCGGTTACGTTATGAAGTTGTGTTCACGCAAATATAAAGGTTTTAGTTAGATTTTAGTTGGTTTTTTTGGTTGCCACGGCTCGAAAGCGTGACCGAAAAACACGTGGAGGTAAAACTGCACCTCGACTAAGCGATATCGTTAACTTTAATAATATATTAAAAGAGGAAACTTTCAAAGAGAATGTGCAAATCTTGTTTCTTTTATGTGAAAGATATGTGACAACTAACACAGAGTAAGGGGTCAATTGTCCAATCACGCGATGTCGCTTTCAGTTCAATAACTTTATTATACGCGAATAAATATAATGCCACTATTTTTTCAAGCTAAAAGTTGCAGCTACATAAAAATGTACACGATATTATAAAATATCATGTACATTTTTTTCTTTTAATTCGAACGTAAAAAGTGTTCTGACCCCGATCTCCGTTATCACTCGCACATTTTCTCATTATAGCATTTTCTCATTATGTCAGAATTATCCAGTTTATATATTTATATGTTTCTTTTTCTCTTTTTATCACTAGCATTGTTAATCATCAATTTTCTTTCAATTCTGCCCATTCATAAACTGATCTTGTAGCGTTCTCATAGAGTTTGCCCTAGAATAATTAATAAAAGCTTTTATCTCTCCCCCCTCTCTCTCTCTCTCTCTCTTGCTTTCGCGAAGAATAATTCAAATTTATATTAAATTCGGAGAGCCACGGATCAATTTAAATTAAATTTTTGGTTCGCCCGCGTGTATCTCGGCCACGTCGTGGCATTAACGTTATCGGATTTTACTATGATTGTTGCACACACACACACACACGCACGTGTGTTCCGGCATACTCGATAATCATACGTTGCATACGCGGAAATTTGAAATTACTGTGCGAATAAATCCCCCGTCCCTCGCCGATTAAAATCGAGCGGGGAACTACGTGGAAAATATGAATTTTTATCCTAATGGCGATCCTCGGAACTACTAGCGTCTGTAACTCCGCGCTGTAACGGAGAGAGATACGCGTACTGCGAAATATATACGCATACGCGAGCAAACGTACGGTAGTGTGTATGTGTGTGCATTCGCTCATCTCTCCCGAGAGACGCGTCCGCAGAAATATCCTCCAAAGTCCGACGGAGTTTCAATAAACGACGCGATGCGCCTTCGTGCGCGTCCGCGATCCGTTATAACGACGCATCGCGGTAAAAAGCTGGCGCACGATGTAACGTTAAAAATTAGAGAATCTCCGTAGCTAGCATGACGGGGGGAAAGAAGAGAAGCGCACAGAAGGAGCAGCGCACAAGAGGCGGCGTATTCTTCCGCGTTACGCATCCGGCGAGCATTTTCCATCCGAGACAGCGGGCTGCCAGTTATCTCTCTCTCTCTCTCTCTCTCGCTAAGGCTAAGGCTCTCGCTTATGATTCTCCTCCGTCATGGCGCAAGATGAGCCGGACGTTTTGGCACGGCTCGGTAATGGCATTGTATCAATACTGTTTCATCTTGCCAAGAGACTCCGCTCGCGAGATATCGAAAGAATTGGCAGCGGTATAACGGACGGGCGGGAATTTTCCGAGGGGGATGATATATAGGGGCCAGTCAAGCTCTCTCGAATGTCCATGTAAGATCCATTCGGTACGAGGAGAACGGTGGGATGAAAAGAAAGGGAGGAATCACTTAGAAGGCCGTCCGCGAAAGCGAGAGAAAGAGGGTGGAGTTAGAACACGAGGAAGGCCCGAAAAGATCGGATAGAGAAAGTCGGATCCCGATCTCGAGAGTGACAAGCGGCATAATGGATACAAGAACGAAAAAAGAGAGCGAACGGACGGTGGTGGTGGAAGTAATCCGGAGCCTTAGACAACGGAAGCGCCGACTTTGATTTTTATTGCAGATTTATGTTGCAGCGTGTGTATTGTTTCTTATCACATTTTTGTAATTCCCTTCTGAAAAAGTAACGTGAACTCTTGTGTCGTATAACACCACGCAAAGTGCCGAGGCGATTTCGCGATTTTTTCGATTGAACGAATGAATATTAATTGTTATTGCTAAATATATAATTGTCACACACGTGTATCTTCAAATATGAAGAGGAATAGGTAATGAAATATTATAAGATGTATATATATATATTTTTTTTTTTTAATTCCCTTCTATAAAAGTAAACTCTTGTGTGACGTGACGTAAATCGAAAGAACTTCGCGATTTTGCCTTTTTTTTGTTTGAAGGAACAATTATTGATTATTATTATTAATCAAGTAATTATCTCATATGTATTAATATTCAAATGTAAAGAAAAATATAGATAATAAAATATATTATAAAATATAGATTTCCTCTCGTACTCCTCTCGAAAAAAATGTGTAAACTGCGATATAAATAATGCTTTCGTTTTTACCTCGTCCCTCTTACAATGTCAAATTATTTTTTCCCGATTTAATCGCGTAATTCTCGTGATAAACGCAAAGAAGCGTCTCTCTTTCGCGACAGTAATTAAGCAACAGCGGAGAAAACGTTGCTGTAAAAATGGTTGTACGCTATCGATCGCGTTTTTCTTCTTCTTTTTTTCTTTTTCACAGTGGAAGGTCGACCGTGAAGAGAAAGGGAACGAGTCCCGGGACCGCTAAAGTGACGCGAGATAATAGATATAAGGCGGGAAAAAGCCGAACAAGGATGGAAATCCGCCGGGCGACCGCAACCGGTGAGAATCCAGGAAAATCCGTCCACTCACGGACGGTGCGATTAATCAAAGCCGCGCGACGAAAATGAACGCGGCGCAATTTCGAACGTTACTTACTTTAAAGGAAGGAGCGAAGGACGTAATTAAATCGTACGAAATGCCTTTCAGGCGTCCGGCAAATGAAGTCTCTCTCTCGCGCGCGTTTTTTAAAATAATAATTGAAATATGTCGCGCGCACACGTTGCGCGAAACTTCGATAAAAGCAGCGACGATCGTTTTTATATAGCGCGATGACAAATTGCCGAACGACTAGACGGCAACTTTTGCAGAATTAAAAATTGGGGAATTGGGGACGCGCGCGCGCGATCGTATAAATTGACGTCATCGGTGTGAACGAACGGCATAAATTTCATTAATGTCGTTACGTAAGGGAACAAAGAGATTTCCTCGTTGCTCCTTTCCTTTTTTTAAGCGACGCATTACTTCTCGGCCGGATGATAAACGATGCTCATGATCGACCGTGATTCGATAGAAACTGCGCTGCGCTCGTCGTCCATTAACCCTGGTCCTACGGTTGCGTAAGAGACGATCCATAGATCTCCCCGCCCCCTCCCCCTTCTCTCTTTCTCTCTCTCTCTCTCTCTCTCGATCGAAAACAATAGTCCTTAAGAAAGACTGCTCTCACGACACATGGGAAAAAATTACGCGCGGGGCTCACGGTCTTCTCGAATATAATGATATCTGTGCATACGGTGATACGAAATTTATAAACGCGACCGTCCAACGGCCGGCGACGCTCAACGAGAATGAAAAGCGCATCGCAAATTTTTGCCGACGGTTGTCTCTCGTACGTTCATTCACATAAAGAGATATTTGTATCGTCATTACGCATCAACGCAAACAGAGAGAGAAAGAGGGAGACTATCTACACTGAAAAAAGAGCCCGGCTGGACTTACCTGACGATGGCGGCCAAGCGCAAAAAATTTTGGTCGAAGAATGCGAAATTGTCAAGTTCTGATGAGCCAAATTCGGTTCTTACAACCGGAAATTCCGTTTCCTTCAACCAAAACTTGCTCGTCCGTCGTCAGATAGATCCAATCAAAATCATTTTTCAGTGTGATCCATTAGAACCTATCATTTTCCGAGGTTTCCCCCGCAAAATCGCGTCGTCCTTCGAAACATTTAAGGTATGTTTCTCTGATCAACGCACGTAACTTGTCATGGAGTGCTCGCTACGATATTGTCAATAACGTTTTAACACCGGCGCAATGGTTGACGTTAATTGAAACGCCCAGAGAGAAAGAGAGAGAGAGAGAGAGAGAGAACGAACCAGATCAATTCCACTTTCAACGTTCACATTCGAGCTGGATATTACGAGCGAGTTATCTCTCATCCCCCCTCCCCCTTTCTCTCTCTCTCTCTCTCTCTCTCTGCTTCTCTCGATCCAACCTGAGCGCCTCGATTAGAGAAGCTCGATCGCAAAAAGGACGACGACGGCGTCGCTTAATGAGTGAAAAACACGAGTCCGTCGCACAGAGAGCGCTCACCTGGCTTGATCTCGCGGGGATAAACATGCGCCCACGAACCGTCCGCAACGAGCAGCAGCAACGCCAGCAGCAGCAGCGGCACGAGGACCACCGGGATCCTAACGACGCGCGCCAAGGTCATCCTCCGCTTGGTCCCGGCGCCGACCGAGGAGCTCCTCTGTTCACCGGCGGCGAAGGGTCCACAAGAAGCACTGATCGTCGCCGAGGCGAGGCCCGGGGGAAATCGAGGCAATCGATAAATCAGCGATCACCCGACACCGTCCGTCTCCGAGCGGGTTCGAGAGAGAGAGAGAGAGAGAAAGAAAGAAAGAGAGCGAGAGACGAGCCGTGGGTCCGACCTTCCGGCGGAGGTCACGCACGCTTGCAACGGCCCGCTGACGGCGGCGGCCCCCGCGACCTCGGGACCTCTCAAGTCCGGCGGCTCCGGCGATTTGAAGGTGTGCGTACCGCGAGTACTCCTCTCGGCTCGCTCGCGAGTGTCCGCGGCGACCAGGCGAGTGAGTGAGGATCGAGTGAGTGAGGATGGACTGACAGACTCGTGCGGGCGTACGCACGAGTCAATGAAGTGAGTGGTACTTACCCGTAGGAGCCCTCACCTTACCCAACTCGGACCACCTCGCCGCCTCTCGTCTCGCCTCGCTCCTCCGCACGCCTCCTTTTTACCTCTCTCGACCGGGCTCTCTCTTCTCCTGGTTCTCGTCTTCCTCCTCCTCTTCTTCTTTTCCGTCTTCTTCCTCCTCTTTCCTCCTTCTCTCCTGCGAGCTGCCGCTCGTCTTCTCCTCCTCCTCATTCTCCTTTTCCTCCGCCACCCGCATCTCTCTTATTCCTTCTCCTCCTTCTCCTCATTCTCCTCCTCAAGTCGTCCGTCTCTCTCTCTCTCTCTTCCTTCCCCGCCTTACGTTCGACTTACAGCACCGGCCGTTAATTGGGGAACATTTGCTGGAAATTTCATTCTCGTCGATCAAGTAATCCGGTACGCTCAGGTAATTCGTGCATCGAGCTGCTCCTCCTGATGCGGTTAATGTGTGTTGATCTTCAATCAAAATTTGATCGATGCACGAACGCCGATTCGCGGAGGGAAGTCAGTTTTTTCTGGAGAATTCTGCATCGTGCGCAATTTCGGGCTCAGAGAGAAAGAAAGAAAGAAATAAAGAGAGAGAGAGAGAGAGAGAGAGAGAGAGTGTATGTGTGTGTGTAGGATAGAGCAAGGCTAAAACTTATATAATTTATATAATAAATTAATTAATATCTCAAATATCATTGAAAATGTTTTCTAATAAATATCATAGAATAAGAAAAGACTATATTATTTTATCTATTTTATCTGAAATAATAATAATGATATTTTTTACCCTACCTCCGGGGTAAAAAATGTCAAATAACAATCGCAAATAAAAAAAATTATATCCATTAAATTACTGACTGATGGCTTTATTAACTTATTGGTTATGTAACTGAGACCCTAAAGAATGCTCGAGCAAAAGTACATAATAATAACTTGTATAGTTTGTGATGTATTTGCAGTAAAACTGAAATTGGCACTTTTAGTCCCTCCCCCTTGCCTCACCGCGAATATCTTTCCGACTTGTTGTTCCTGCGCGATCCTACTTGTTACGGTTTGCGCCACACGGTTTTCGTGAGAGCGCGCCACGCTCAAGGATTTCAAATCTCAGGAGCCTCTCCGCGATATCGTCTTACCGTTCGCCTTCATCACGAATCGAGAATCCCGCAAGCAATTAACGAACTTCCGGAGGGAACGATAATACGCGATATTATCGAGTCCGCGCGATGCGATGTTTCGTTATTTTCGCGGCAAGCGATCCTATTCGGGCGATAATTCAAAAAAGTTATTTAACGACGGGAAATACAATTCGCACATTCTACACCGAGACATGCAGCATCGGTACACGCGCTAATTGCACAACGGGTTAATTAAACAATTATCTCATTATCTGCCTCGCTTCAAAATTCCTACAAAACGCGCAATACACACGCAAGACCGAACATTACACTCCACCCATTCGTGAGAAATGTAAACAAAATGCACAGTGAAGGATCCTCGCCGATCGATGCCGGGGCAGAAATAGCCCATTGGGGGAACTGGTTAATCGCAATTCGGATAAATTTAAATCGGGCCGCGAGAGAGGGAGAGCCGGGGGAGGGAGAAGAGGATACGCAGATGTGTATCGGCGTATTTTCGACACTGGCAGGTAGCATTCTTTCCGATGCGCGCATCGGCCTTTTGTTCCGGCTCTTTCGCTCACTTACCTTCCTCCGACCGCCGTCGCTTCTTAGCATCCGCGGCGCGCTGTGTGTTCCCACACGTTTAACTCCGCCACCTCCATTTATCCGGCATCTCTCCGTGCAGTATCGCCGGTAATCCTTCGCGTGCAAACATCCTCCGGACTCGCTCTCATCCTCGGGCTCGCTCGCTCGCACGTGCGGACGACACGCGATAATTTTATTCCGGCGCTACACCTAAATAGCTTCGTTACTCTCTCCCGGACGAAAACAACACCTCGCGGCCACGTTGTCCTCGAGGATTCTCTCTCTCTCCGAAATCTACAAAAGATCCTTTACAGTTGAAGCTGCTTACTAATGGACATCATTACCGGGCGAGATAGTCGAAATTACTCTTATCGGCCTAAATTCAAATGTGCCTTGATGGCCTATCTTGAAAATTCAGAAAAATAACTACGACACATTGAAGTGGTCACTGTGTGAAGGACGTTGATCTCTAGGACAACCTCTAAATAAATATTAGTTGTAACAAAGTAATATATGATTTTAAAGCAATAAAACAGCTTCTACTATGACGACCAGTGTAACCATAGATTTGATTTATTACAATCATGCACAGCTCTGTATTTTCTACTCATGTCAGAATTTTTTATTCTCTTTTATGCTCATCCACTTCAGTTCCTTAAATATATTAATTGTTACTGCGCTTGAGGGAAATTTTCCTTTTCTCAGAGCACCGAATAAATAACTCTCCCTCTCTCTCTTTCTCCGTCGGGTATTGCGTGCCAACCGATATTCGATTTTCTCTCGCGAGGTTATTGAAATTTCACCGCGAAAGAACACGAGAAGAACCTTCCTTCCCTCCGTTTTGTCTGTGCGCGACGCGACGGATGGAAAACAAGACGCGATCCCCATCACTTATTTCCCGGCGTCTCTCTACCGTGGTCGCGGCGCCGCTCGCGGAGGCATCGCCTGCGGTCCGTTTCCGCGGAGACCCCTCATTTCCCGCTGACTAATTTGTATAGGTCTTCCCTTTCCCCCGGCGCTAAACGCCGCGCGATATTTCTTCCCCGTAATTACGCCGTTGTAGCAATTAAAATCGTTCGGGCCGGGGACAGAATGTCGAGCGTTGTTTTTATGTGGGCTAATTGAAGCCGTGGAGGTAAACCAGGATGGAGGGGGACGACGCAACGATTTTCCGACGATAAAAGTGACCGCGATAATAAATCTGCGGGCCGCGTAAAATTCGATGATTCAACGCTACGGCATTGAAATTACACGGAGTCATCGGGAAATGACGAGTGGAGGGACGAAAGAGAGAGAATGAGAATAAAAGTACGAATCCGCGGCTAACTTATTCCACCGGCGGCGGCGGCTAATGCGCCGATTGCGTTTTCTGAAAATTCCGCCGTAATAAATGTCGCAATATTTTCCGCGGAAACTTGGCCGCCGCCCAAATATAAGTGTATTCGACGTTTTCCTCTTGGCTGTGCAACGCCGCTCGACAAACGACAGTCGCGTTGTAAAGGCCGCACTGTCAGCCGTAAAACCTTTCGCGAGGCATTCGCGAAATATTGATTCCTGCTGAAAGCAGTTTGGACGCAGCTGAGACCATCGCGCGCGCGGCGAACACTTTCCCGGCGGACGGGGCGCGCGCACACGCATTTTCACCAATTTTCAATAATGGATGGCGCACAATGCGTCGCGATGCCGCTCCTCGCCGCGCCCCTGCCTGCCTTTGGCCGCGCGCGACAGGAAAAGCCATTGTGCGGATATTGTGAATAAAATGCATTAACTAGAATCGGTACCGGCTCCACGGTTATTCGCCGGACCAAAACAGATCATTTCCAGCGGAACGAGCCGCTGGGAACGGCCGCGACAGTGTCAACTGGTGGCCGGTCGTCACGCTCGAGGGTGAAAGAGCGCGTTTGAAAGAAAGAAAAAAGGAACAAAATCGGGCCGTGGTCATGCGAGAAGGATCCAATCAAATTATGATTTTCGAAATTTCATTACCGATGGATGAAAAAAAAAAACACGGTAAAAGTTTTGTGTTATAAACGGTCCATTGAAATTGTTGTGTTGTCTCAACAAAATGAATAGGTTAAAAAGTAATGGGTTAATAAAGTGAGTGCGTTAATTTAACGCATACTTGTGTACCTTTCGATACATTCCCCATGTTAAGATAACATACAAATTTCAGTGGGCCGTTTTTAATACACAATTTTTTACCGTGTGGTCCCTACATGTATAAAACAAAAAGATCATAGGCAGTTTGTATTTTCTACTGGTTGTGCCACCTTTCACCAGTTACGTCTGTTTTATCCATTTTTAAAGGTTTTCTCCATTTTCAGCAATTACGTCTGTTTTATCCATTTTTAAGCTTATCAGTGAACCACCATTGAGGAGAAGAAAATGAACCGCGCTTGGCTTCTTGAACGATCGCGAGGAGAAGTGCTATTTATACTTTTTAAATCGTGTATTAAATTTTCATCTTCATTTTTCACGAGAACGTACTCCACGCGGCTTGTATCCTTCTCGCATAACTATGGTCAATTTTTAGCGACGACGACGACGGGACGCTTACCGAAATAATTGTCCGCTTTGTCTCCCGAGCCGTCCGCGCGCAACTTTCCTTTCCGAGGAGGAAATGCATTTGCTTTATGAAGGAAGAACATGTTGCTCGCTCGCGTTCGCTGTCTCAGCTAAGAGGTAGCGCATGTAATCCGCAAAAACGTATCGATGAACGATCGCTTTCGCGACCGGGCGAATGTCATACGAAGTATGAACAAATGCGGCGCGAACGCACGCGTGGAATGACCAGCGAACTAGCAAGAGAGAGAGAGAGAGAGAGAAAACCGGAGACCACGGTGGAGAAAAGCGTGGCGCGGACAAGTCTATCCATCTTGCTCGCCTGACAAATCTGGGGAAGTGAAGTCTCGAACGCACGAGGCCTCTCATGGGGCTTAATAGCAAAAAAGGACACGAGCTCACCTGTGTGTAGTCCTGGGAGTCGCGAGAGATCCGCCCGAGAGCGATCTGCTCGCGCGCGCGCGCGATCAATGACGAGCGCCCGTGTAAGCTCTCGTCGCGAGAGATGCAGCAGTTTCGCGAAATGGAAAGAGAAAAAGGAACGAGAGAAATATCGCGACGCTTACCTCCCCCTCCCTTTCAAACTTTGCATCGCGCGTGCATAAATGGCGTGACACGATGGTGAACATTCGTCATTAACCCCGGAGTGGTCGCGTGGATGATGTGTCCTCCATTTTAAGTTGACATTTTCGATAAAAGTGTCGTTTGGGAAAGTGATGATATTTATTTGGTAATAATCAAGAAAAGATCTCATTTAAAATGGACGGGAGCACAGTTTCCGACAAACTGATAAATACACGGAGGCGCGCACAAAGAAACATTTTTTGCCGACGTAGCAAATTGTTCGTTACTGTAGTGACACCCAAAATTCGCTTTGGACGGCAAACAGAATTGAGAGGAAAAAATATTAGATAGGAAGAACGATATCTTCAAATGAAAAATTGTATCAACTTGAAGATATCATTTTAATTCAAAATTATTCTTGACTAACAACAATATAATATTTCTAATCACATTAGAATTTGTTCATGTAAGCAAGTTTTATCTTCACACAAGATTAGATATTTTTGCTTATAACGTGGGAACATGAACCTTGAATTGATACTGATATTTCCCATGAATGCTCACTCTAGAATGAACATAATGTATACATAATTAAAATGACGTATAGAGAAATTCCGTGAAAAACAGATAATATGTATTTATAATAATCAAAATTTATAACCACTATAATACATAACATTCTCCCTCTCTCTTTCTCTGCGGTATAAAAAGTGTAATATTTTTACACGTAATACGTTCGCTTTTAAGACCGCCGCGGGCGTTTACGCAGGAACGTCGGCCCCAATTATGCCCGACGTGAAAATTTCCGTTCGGGATAATCGAGCGTCGATCATTACGCTCGTTCGCACCCCGGCTCGAGTACCAGCGGCTCAAGCAGAGCCGCGTCCACTCAGCGAGGCTAATTGTGATGTCGAGACGAGAGTGAAGAGATCGTTACATCGTAGATCATCCATTTATGGCCGCGCAGCCATCTGGTTGACCGGCTTCGCATGAAGATAGAGCCGTTTCGAACGAAAGCCGACCTCCCGTGAGTATCGAGTATTTTGTAATGAGACGGAGCTTCATCGGGCATCGATTAATTTAACCCCCCCTCCTTCTCCCCTCCCTCCCTCCCGCCGCCCTGTTTGCCGCGCGGCATCCTATCCCCACCCTTCGTTTCTTCAGTGACATCCCGAGTTGATCTCAAAGTCTCGCTGCGAAATAACGTCCTCGCGAAGTTGAACTGGACGAGACTTCTCCGGGGCTTACCGCGACGTGGGTATCCATTCTACGTCTCTTGTAACTTACTATCGAACCTCGAGAGATAATAATTTTTCACGACAATCTCGAGGCGACAAGAGGCGAAGAGTTCTCTTCTTCTTGTACGAGCGCTCCTTGAATTCGCCTGACTCGGTGGGAAAACAGAGCGAGAATTAAACGCTCGAATTAAACGCTTTCGGATTCTCGGTTTCTTACGCGTGAGACGTATGCGAATTCGCCGATCACCGTGTGGAGAGAAAATTCGTAGGAAAAATGCGGAATTCACCGCAGCGGCGGCAACTTTCGCCGCTTTCTCTGTCATTCGTTGCTACTTATCGGTGCAAAAATCTTAATGGGCGTCTCTAACGCGTGACTATCGAAATCACTTAACTGTCGCAAGTCTGCAAAACAAACGAGGCGAGTATTAAAAATTCATTGATATAATAATATTAGTCCAATACAAAAAATCGTAGTCCGGATCTAAATCATCAATTGTGGTTAATTTTTTGTAATGTTGATCGCAAATACAACATAGCAGCCGGTCAAACGAAAACATCTTGACAAACATTTAATATTGAATTTAATATATCATTTAATAATTAATTGAATATATATATATATATATATAATGTATTTACATTTATTTATATTTCATTTCTTTAACATGTAATATTTTCATACCTCACACTATTAATTTGTAAAAATTAAAATACAGCCTATATTTCTCGCCCTATAGCTGAATAATTTTTTCCATTGTCACTTTTTGCTTCAACGCATAAATATAAATTGATATTGATAATTAGGAGAAAGTGAAACTCAGAAAGGATATAATTTATAATACGAAATTTGTTGACCAAATGTAATCGCCTGGCAGAGAAGTTTCTTCGCATTCGCGGCTATCGAAATGTATAAAGTTCCGTGATTTTTTTCTCGGCCAAGTGGCAGACACGGATTCTCTGTAATTGGACGTTCTAGATTGTTGTTTTCGGAATGTCAAAGATGCGAATAACTTTTGTAATTTCGTCGTCTCCCCCCGAAGTAGGTGTCCATTGATCGACTTGCGCGACACCGAACAAAGAATTCATTGACTCGATGGAGAACTCCGAGAGAGAGAGAGAGAGAGAGAAGAGGGGGGAGGTAGTCGAGCTATACGATGAATTTCCGATTCTCAATTGGAAACTTCCCACGCTTCTCACGATAGTTGGAAGTCGGTCCGCTGATTTTATGCGCGCTCGGCTGACACCTCGTTTCATTCTCCGTCTAGAACTCAACATGCGAAGTACGCAAGAACGCGAGTTTCGCAATTCGCGGGTTCGCTTCACAGATAATCAAGCGCGTAGAAGAGTCTCATAATTAGGAAAAAATCATATTAATAAGAGGCAAAGAACAGAGCTATCGAAGAGAGCTCGCGTTGAAGAAGAACGTGGTGTGACGACAAGTGACAGCGGCTCCTATCGAGAAGCTCGTCAACCGGACATTCTCCTTTCGCCGTGCGCTAATTAACGACCGCGGGAGAAACGTAAGAGCCGCAATAAAATCGCTTCGCCGAAAGTCTCACTTCGACTCGTCGCCGCGCTGACAATCGTGAGCGCGCACACGCGAGATATCCGACGTTTTCCGCTGCTAGCGATGATTTATCCGGCGAACCTGAAACACGGCCGTCGAGCATTAATAACTATGATTAATGGCGCATTGGTATAATGCAATGATTAAGGCGCGCGAGAGAGAGAATTTACGATGAGATTTCACGGCGAGCCTTCCCACTCGGGTGGTCCGCGATGTGTTAAGGCGGTGGTCCACCTGCCCTAAGCTGCCCTGACAACGCGAGCAACAGGGTGAAAGGGAGATTTTGTTTGTATCGGCCGACGAAAACAATTGCATGCGCGTGGTCAATAAGGATAATAAGGCGGACCCGGCGCGTTTCGGTTCTGAAAAGACCTGTCGTGAATACAATATTCGCGTGATAACAATAACAATCGACAATTTTCACAATAATAGTCATTTTTGTATCAAATAATTTCAATATGTTTGAAAAATGGTACTTCAGATATGTTACATTCGATTAAAATGCCCGACGATGCTATCCCACACAGCACACTTTTCATCCGAGGGACGTCCTTAGGACGTAGGGACGTCCCTGGTACATCTGTGCTGTATGGGATGACATCACGAAACATCCTCTTTTATCCTTTTCTCTCTCACCGAAATATTATAATTTCATTAATTGAAGAATGTCTCAAAAACGGCGATGATGTATTTTCGTTATCCAACCTAGGAAATACACAGAATTTCATAAGACAATTAACGACTCGGACAAACGAATAATGTAGAAATATTAGGTTGGGGAAAAAGAAATCCATTATTTTTACGTGAACTTCAAGACTTTATTTAACATGTTTCGGATTGTCCGATTTGGGTCAAATATGCACCGTTTTGTTTTATAATTTGTTGCCATTTTAAAGGAAGCTTCATAATGCCTCTCTCATAGAAGTCTTGGTCCCTATTGGCGAAAAAATCTTACATTGAAAAAAAAAAGTTTTACTATTCAATATTTACTGAATCCAAGTAAAATAATTATTCCGATACACCATAGCAAATATTTGCTAGAAATAGAAATAATGGATTATGTATAATATATTTCCTTCGTATAAGTAGATATTTATTTGTATGTGTTAGAACAATTGTGACAAATTTATTACATTCATAATATTGAGAATATATCAGAATTTATTTTTAAAAAATGTTTACTGTGTAAAACGTAACATATGCAGTTTTTTTCTATTAGAGAAACCTGTGTTTTTAAACGATGGTTTGAAATTTCGATTTGTTCGTCCAGTAAATATCAGAAAATAAATGGTAGTATATTTTCAATATTATGAATTTAATACTTGTCATAATTGTTTTAACACATACAAGTAAATGTTTACATATACGATGTTACAATGTTACATATCATATAATAAATACTCTCTTAAACTTAGAACTATTTTACGCCGAAATTCAGTAATTCATTTACAAATGAAATCATTGTGTTCAGAGAAATATTTATCGTAAGCTATTACAAAGTATACTTAAATCGATAAAAATGTAATTTGTTTTAAAAGAGCGAAAAACAGGTAATAGCGTTTGCTTTTTTTCCTGCGTAGCGGACCTATTCGGTCCTGCGGCCTTTTCGGCTGGGTAGCAATGGAGCCACTCGGCGGAGCTAATTATTCAGCGCGATCCCGGCTCGGCCAAAATCCGCGCGTCCCGTACACGTCGCATCATTTCCTCCTCCGCGCGGAGATGTGTGCAGAGCACGCAATCGGCGAGTGCGCTAATTTCCGTGAATCCACCAGCGCCAGGAAACGATTTCTTGCCGTAACACGACACACCGGTAATAGGCGGAGAGGCGCGGGGAACCCCGTCGCATAGCCACGTCGGTGATCATCGGCGGCGACGGCGCGGCAGGCGGTCGGCTTCTTTCCTCTAACTTCTTCCAGGGCGACTCTAGATCCATGTTTCATGAGTTACCTCGTCCACGCCGGAGAGGGTTAAGGCCACCGCAGAAGCGAAAGCCGACCTGCGCGCGCTGCCTTTCCCAGGACTTCCTCCTTGCGCGACTTGGGAAAACTGAACATTTCACGGGACACTTCCTGCGGCGAACTCGCGCGTCGCTCGACGTTATGTTTCGAAAAAGGGACACCCGCCGCGAGAAAGGAAATTTGTCTCCCGGCCGAGAGCCACTTCCATTCGGCACACCACGGGAAAGAATTAGTCGTACACGGAGAGAAATAATTTGCCGGCACTGCAAATTTTATGCTGTCGCGGCAAAATTAGTTATTATGTTATGACGGCAAGACGATTTGTTAAAAGAATTGCCATTCGCTGGATTATTCTTTGCTGGATCTGCGAATTGTCTTGCTGTGAGAAGAAATTGCAGAAAATGCAGAAATTGTAAGAATGAAGTGTAGGAAAGCACTATTTTGTTTTAACCAGCGAATTAACTTGGACAAATTCATTCAGGGGAATTTCTGCTCTAATTACTTGGAATAATTTGGTCGTTCCGATTAAATTTTATCGAACGAACATGCAGTGGCAACGATGGTTTCGCCTACGCAGCAAAATGATTTTCCTCCGTGTATGGCTAATACTTTCTCCGGTCGGTCGAAACTTCAGTTCTACATTAGGTCTACTTGATTCGACGTTAAGTCTCCATTAGGTTTCCTGTTGTGCTCCTTTGATGCTACAAGTGAGAAGTAACGAGAAATGCAGAATTGAAAATTTCCCCCCGGAGGTCTAAGGTCCCTTTGTGGCATCAAAGGATCTCTATTAGTGCTCCTTTGATGCTGAAATGGGAAGTTACTTCCGTCATCTCCACTTCTCCAACTCGATGCAGAACTAAGCGAACTGAACTTAGGGCTAAAATTTCGGAATCATCACGACGACAATGTCCTCGCGTACGTTCGGCTTCCGTCGTCGTCATCGTGGTGTAGAAAATTTACCGGGGGAATGTTCCGTGGGATCGTAGAATCGAGAAGCGTAAAGAACGAGCGATATCCTCTTTCTATCGCAAATTACGCGCGCAACACGAGTGCGTAATAACGGCGAGCCGGCACCCAGGAAGGAGGAAGAGCGCAGTACATCCAGATTACGTATCTCTAATGTCCAGCCGGGGCCCGTTTGGCGAATTTATCAAGACGAAATATGGCGAAGTTTAATGCGCCGGTGCCATGTGACGCCGCGGGTCGCTAAAGATTAAGGATGTCGCACACCGGCTCGGGCCGCTCCGCTACGTGCCGGCGGATCTCAAAGACTGCGCTGGGGGCTTCAAAGGAATTTGAAATTAAAGCGAAAGAAGGCCAGACACGCTCTTTAGAACCGACGCTCGGAAGGAAATCATATTTAAGCTACTGCGAATTGGGTCGCGCGGCGACAGCAGCAACGGCGTTCGCTCGGTCGGCCTCGCTGAAATGCATTTAATAAAAACGCCGCCGGCGTAAGACGCGCAAACAAAACTTGGATATTTTCAAGTCATTTAAACGGCGCAATTCCGCGCGAATTAGCCACGCCGCACCGACGATGTTAACACGCACTGCGTATAATCCCTTCCCGGAGGGAAGGGGGAATTCCTTTCCCTCGCGCAACAAAAGCGCATTAGTGTCTTTTCATCATGGATTCCGTTCTCATGAATATTTGTTGATATTAATTAACATCCCCGGCTGAATCTCCGATTTTTCTCCCGGCGAGGGAAGAGGGAGACACGCACGCACACATACATTATGATTTAAACTCGCGATGAGCGGCGAGCGTGGACGTTAAATTTTCAGAAAGGGGAGGACAATTCCTGCAGCTCCCCTGATTCCTCCAAGATCCGAAATCGCGTTCTCGGCGATTGCGAATCGAGCTTCCTCAATGCAAGGTGCACCATCGAGGGGCGCGGGACCCTGTGAAATTTAGTAGGACGCGAATATCCGAAAATTCGGATCCTCAACTATGAATACAAATGTCCGATAGGGCGAAGGACGAGAGGGAGGGATCGCCTACACAATATCGCTGCTTATCTCGTTCGCACCGCAAGGACTCAGACACAATGAAAGGAATATGGAACGATGGGTTAGATTTGAGGAAATTAGAAATAAGAAATAAATAGTTAGAAATAATTTAAAATAAAATAAAAGGAACGGAGAATAGGATATAAGAACGTTTTGGAATTGTAAATCAATGATTTTTACGACACAGTAAAAAATTTTGGCGTTGGGAACGGTTCGCTGAAATTCGTGTGTTACTTTAATAAGTATGTTAAAAAATAATATGTTAACGAGATGAATATTTAATATATATACTTATATATGTGTAGTTCTTATTATATTCTTCATATTCAAGTAACACAAAAATTTCAGCCGGCCGTTTTCAACATAAAATCTTTTACTGTGTATTTTTTACCTAACGAGCCTCGAAGATCGTTATTAACACTCTCTTATCATTTTCTTGATAATTCTCGATTGCCCGGCTTTCCGTCAAACCGACTTTCACTTGTATATTGACAATCATTATTTCTTTTTAAAATTAACTATCAGTTAATTTCTGAGCACTGTAAACACCCAAGTTACAAGGAATGGAATTTCGACAATGTTCCCAATCCTAATTCCCTTGACTCCAGATTAAAGGATATTTAGCCATACGTTGAAATCGAATTCTCCGCTCGTAATTCCCTACATTTAATTCCTTGTTCTCTCCTTTCATTGTGCCCGAACCGTCGGTGTGCGGGGAGCTTTAGGCACTTACGGGAGTGGTGCTGCTCTGAATCACTGGCAGCACACGGCGATATTCTTTCTGATCGATGCGCCCGCGACGATACGGCGCCTGCAGTCCGTTCTTTCAGATGCACGCCCGGTCGAATGAACGCGCCCGCGGCGAACACGGACGCGCGTCGTCCTCCGCGGAAAACCGGAGTGCGCTCTGTGTACGCTCGACCCATCGAGACGCGATGAGCGGGCTTGTCGTTTTTACGAGGGAGTGTAGACGGTCCGATCTACCACGGCGACGATCCTGCTCGCGAGATTGCGATGGGAAAAATAGGAGCGCACACCTGTTCGGGGGAACCCCCGAAGTTCACCGGCGGGCTCGCCGCGTTGGACGAGATGGACGATGCAATTCACTGTCGCAATGACATTAGGGAACTCGATTCCCGACGCTATTTTTTAACACCCGCGATCTTGACGCTTAGGTAACATCAATGGTCTCTCAGGACGGTGAACAACATTTTTTTAATCGTAATCTTTTGTATTTTTTACCTTTTATGAATTATTAAGTTTATTATCAATTTTTATCTGTACCATAATTGTTATTTATTGTCTTTTTACTGACTGGTCGAGAAATTAGTTCTCTCATTGGATCGGACATAATAATAATAATAATAATCGCAGTGGCCTTTGGAGCGAACTTTCTTATTCCTGAGTAACAGGAATAGAAGCGAGGTGTAGCGTCTTGCGCAAGAAAAAAACGTGGAGGAAGGAGCAAGTAAACGCGTGTAGGCCTCGTAGTGCCAACATTTACTATCAGAATCAAATCGGTGTGTTATTTTAATCCCTCCGAATGCAATTAATTATACTTCACACACGCGGAAAGAACAATTTTGTTGGTGGTGGATTTCCGGGGGTCAGACGAGTGCTCGGTTGTAGGAGCAGAAAGAAGCGGGAGATTTCTATTCGGCCAATCGCCCTCGGTTGTCTCGATCGTGTTTCAATGCAGCTGAGTATTCATATAAACGTTTCTCAGTCGCGGTAACGGAGAGATATCATTTCTCGTCAAGCGAGTTTTCACTTAGTCCCCATTCAGCGGGTGGCGATTGAGACTTTTCCCCGTGTACGCGACTCAATGAGACGCGCGGTGGCACAGCAGGCTCCATTAATGCCGTCCCATTTCCCAGACACGGTAATATTGAGAATTGCCACGGCGCGTTATTTTGGAATATTTATGCGTCACGACCGCTGCCTTGGAAAATCGTTGTCGATCTCGTCGGGCATTGCCAACAGTCGCGACGAACAAATGACGCTGCTGATTGGAAATTCTCGACGTCACCGGCAACCATTGTTGAAAACTGTCGATGGAATATCGTCGAAAAGATAGATTTCTCACGCGCGAGCATTCATCGTCGCAAGGCGTGTGTTCGGTGTGATCGCGCGCGTGTTGCTGCCTCCACGTGTTCCGAAACGGTTTAATTACCGATACGTGCGTGGCGGAGTTGCAGCGACGAGAGGAAGGAAAGTCGAAAAACAGGTGGGTATTAACGGTGGAAATAATTACGGCCGAATTAGACGATGTGTTAAATTCGACCGTCTCCCCCCTCACCGTTTATACTATTCCGGTTTTCCATAAATGGATTTCTACTGTACCGCATTTATAATGGACATTTTAGCAAATTTGATACGCGCGCGCACACACACATACATACACGTGACGCAGCGTGACGTCGGTATTGTTCCGCCCGTCAAAACGCCGCTCCGAGAGAGAAAACACGTTGGGGG
>NW_014555972.1:5380428-5493930 GCF_001313825.1 Dinoponera quadriceps | reverse complement strand
GGGGGGGGGGGGGGGGCTACGGTGGATATAATAAACTTCTGAAATGCGCGTGTGTGTTCATAAATATTGACAGCCAGCCGGCATAATTATTAATTACCTCGTAATTACTCGCACATTTCATTAGAGCCGCCGCGTTTGCTCTTTGTGGAACTAGAACACGTGACAAGCGGCTTTTGAGCTTGTTGCACGCATTAAAATACTTTAGTAACGTATTATGTAAATTGAATTAACGTTCCGATGATACAATAATAACGAGTTGTATTTACGGTTACCGCTATAATGCGAGAACGAGCTGGGCGGCTGGCACGGCAAGTATGTCGCAAATAATCAAATGGCGTTGCAAGAAGCGCCGTGAAAAATTACGAAATAATCGGACGCCGATCAAACCTCGATTCACTCGCGCATTAGCGGCGAATCGAACCGGCAATCGAATAGCGTTACGAACGTATCGTCGACACGTCGAACGCTAATTCGGTGAAGAACCCGTCTGTAAATCCCGTCGTGTTTCGTTGGGACAGTAAACGCGACTTGACTCGTTCTCGTTATTCTATATCTCGTTCTCGCCGTAAACGCGATGCGCGTGGTTACGCATCGCTTGCCGAAACGAAAATTTCGACGTTACCGTCGTAATTACGGCGCCGAACAAATACTATTTTAGCAAATCTGGCAAATGGCTATTTAGCGTTCGGATCATGGTTGGGTGAAACGATTTTAATTATCGGCCCGCTCCGAATACAAAATGTAACCCTTTGCGAACCGCTGCATTCCGCAGCAATTTGCCGGCATTATTACCGGTGATTCACTGATAATTGATGCCGTAGACTTTAATTGAAGCGGTAGAAAAGTCACTTCTCGGTGAATCTCACGGTCATTTAACAAACGCTACGAATAAAGTAAACGAATGTGTATAAAAGTTAATGGGCGTGTGAAATTGGTCTGTTAAGTTACTTTTGTTAAGCGTAACGATTTCTGCAGCGTAAGGCGTATAGTAAGAGTGCTACGCATTTGGCGAAATAAAATAAGCGATAAATTCTAATCACACGTGTCCTTCCCCTGGATTTCCTCCTTAGAATTTCTAGACGAAACTAGGACGAACTCTTGCGGAATTCTAACGATGGAGGTCGCTAATTCATTTATGGTAAATATGTGTAGACATATACACATCTGAATCGGTATATAAGAATAATATGAAATAATTATTTATAGATATAGGACGCTCGATAATTTTTGACGTCGCACTCGTGTGCAGATAGTCGAACCAAAGTGAGCAGAAAAGTTATGTACCATTTTCGCTTCGTGCGAAAAATACACTCGATCTTTCGTGAGACACAGTATTTCTGTATTATAAGTACCTGTATTATATTAAATTATTATTATTATATATTACATTATATTGTATAAATTAAATTATATTATATATTATAATATACTGTATTGTTTGTACTATGTCACAATAAAAATAAGAATAAAAATAGTTATCTTAGTAGTTAATTTTTATTTGTACCCGTTCCGAAAAAAACGCCAAAAAATTTTTTAATTTTCTACCGGAAATTTATACTACTTCCTTGCTCATTATATTGTCCTGATACACATTCACCAAATTGAAGAACATCTTTTTCAAAATTTCCTGACTATCGCATTTTGGTATAAGAAGCACGAATTTCCGGTGGAGAATTTGAAAAGCTGCGCGATTATCCGATTTTCGTATTTTAGTATCAGGAGAATATAATGAGCAAAGAGGTTGCAAAATCTCGGTTTTCCAACTTTCGCACTTTTAATTAGAAGGAAGTAAGGAATGGAAAAGTAGTACAGTAGTAGAGAAAAATAGAGCTCATATTCAATTGTTTTTATTTTTTATCTAAGTTTTACAATATAATACATTATGACATTGTATAATACAAAAAATATAATACACTATAATATGATGTAATATATAATTTTATTTATTATAATATATACACACATATTTTAATATATAATCATATATAAGATAGTAAAATATATTCTATAACATACAATATAATACAATTTATCGATTTATTTATATTTACATAAACTATTCGTTATATACATAACGTATATATTAAATACGTTATATATACAACGTATATACTACATTGTATTATGTTGTATATTATATTTTACATAAATATTTCACAATCATACATACATATATTTAATCTATCTGCATACACAAGCGTTGTGCCGAAAATGATCGGACACCCTGTATGAAAATATAATCTTTTTACGGCAATTATAAATATCCCGCGTCGAAAGAGGGAGGGTCGAGCTAAAGCGCCTCACTCCAGTACGGAAGGTAATTTCCGTCGCTTCTCCGAAGACGTTAGATAAGCGAAGGTAAGAAAGTCGAATGCACGAACAGAGGACTCGATTAGCCGCACCCGATACCCGCCGTCCTCGATACGCGCAATGGGGGGACGGGGAGGGGAACACGAACGGGACGCGAGACAAGTTCGCCGTACGGAAACTCGCATTAATCCACGGCATTATGTGCTTTTCCGCCGCCTCCTCTCGTTCGTCGCTTCCTATCGTCACTATCCGCTTTTCGCTTCATTTCGCCGACTCACCTTATAATGCGCGGTGGCGTATGGCCAAACGTTCGTCCGCACCGCGTCGGCTGGACGTCGGTGGCGCGGCCGCGTGCGTTTTAATGATAACACCAAGGAACGACTTGGTCGACCCTCCTCTTCCTTCTTCTCCAACGTTTTTATCTCGCGTGATTTAATCTCCTGGAACATACGCAATACAATTTAATACGATCTTCTTTGCAAAATGTAGACGACGCACACACACACACACACACAAGAATTCTGATGCTTAGAGAATTTTCCAGGCAAAAGTACAGAATATTTACAATTAAAATGATTAATTTCAATTTTGCTTTTTAATATCTTCTACGTTTATAAATACTCATATCCTTTCATATTCGTAACTAATAATAAAGACTGAATGTTACCTTTGATTAGGAAAGGTGGAGCCTACCTTTTTATTGGACCAAGGGTGCTAAAAGTCACTACTTGAGGGTGGATGTTGGGTGTGTACTTAGACCGTCGGGTGCTTTGGTTGTCCAGTAGATCTGTTCTGTAACATTTAACATTATCGTTACGTTGTCGGATATTTTGTGTATGGTAGAAAAGTTACGCGACATAATTTCCGAAAACGGTAATGCCCTAAATAGAACAGAAAATGACAATGATGTCAAAATGATGAGAAAATAATCGAAAAATGAGCTTTTATAATCATTTTCTCGTCATTTTGACGTTCTTTTGACGCCAATGTGACGTTTTGATATTACCGTAACTTTCTGTTCTACCTGGGGCGCCTACCGTTTCCCAAGTAATTAAATATAATATGTGTAAAACTGCATTGAAAAATATTCGGCTCACCTTCGAGTATTTTATCCACGATTCACCTTAGAGTTTGAAATATTAATAATGCGGAATATTAAAAATGAACTTTTCTTCGATATATAAAATTAAGTATTTTTATATTTTTTTAATATATAAAATTAAATATATGAAATAGCGCACAATAAAGTTATATTATTGCTAATATTATATCATTAAATACAAGGCATCAGGCCTATCACATGCAATGAAAAAAATTTTTTTTTTTTTTATTGAAAGTAAATGGCGTACAAAAATGCACATGGTCTAAGCCTATCCGACCTAGAAAAAAAAACAATACTTGGCAGCAACGGACCGCGTAGCGCCATCTAACGGTGTCAAATGAGTACTCGCTCGCTGGAAGGGTTTGAGTCTCGACTTACCGACCGATAACTGTCGATTGACGAAGGTTTCGTGACGTTGTTTTAATTCCGAAGTCTCCGCTACGAGCCGCCACTATCTTCAACGAAGAACTTGGGAGCGCCCGTATTAATTTTCTAACCTGAAATTCACATGTGATCGAGAGCGATAATACTGGGCAGCGTAGTGCGATTTAAAATCTAGTCTAAGGAGAGGAGATGAGCGATGCCGAGCTCCAGGAAGAGGAAAGGGAAGTACTGTCCTCGATATACGATGGCGATCCGGCTTTTAAGCAGTTGACACCTACGACATTTCAGTACAAGGTGCGAGAATCGCTTTTACGTTGGCTTTACTCCAATAATTTGATCTTGATTAGGAACCTCCGTGCAATATTAATCATGACTTCGTCTTGTCTGTGATTCACGATTATTTCGAAACTATTGCCCACTCATCGCAATGTACCCAAGATTCTCTTTATCCTTCCTTCCCCTCACCATCTTATAGTTTCTCTCCAACCCTCTGCCCTTAAATTACATACGCACGTACTTTATTCAGCGGCAGAAGACGCGAAACTTGCGGTGAAATTAATGGCACACACCTGTTAATTTCAGTCACGAAAGGTACATAATTTAATCGCCGCGCGCACATTCGTGTGAAAGAATACATCCAGCTTCCGAGTTAGCGTCGCGTCCTTCGTGGATTCGTCCGCGAATCCTGCATGACGTAATATTTATGCAACGTGACACAATGATTTTTCTCACGCAGTACGGACAGGATAACGATCTGAAGTCATTTCTCCTGGAGATCTCATGGAGCGCGACATATCCAACGGAGAAGCCGGCCATCAATATGGACACATTTTATAATAAACACATGTAAGTGCAGCCAAGCAGCGGCCCGACTATTCTTGAATTCGATTACTTTGATTAAAGGTGAAATAATTGGAATGCACAGTGTGCAAGAGGTAAAGGACAAGGTGGTGAGTCTCGTAGAGGCAGAGGCTGAGCAGTGGTTAGGTAGCGCCATGACGTATACCTTATTTCAGTCTGTCCAAGAACATTACGCAGACTTAATATCCGTTCAGCCAGACTCAGTCACCGATATTAACTCCTATACCGGTAAACTCAAGATCGCCGATGAGAGTCAGCAGGTATGTCATCGTACATATTTCCTTTTGCTTCGTCCGATATAATTACGAACAAGACACGATGCTGTCTCTAAGGTTGAAGAAACGGCGAAGAAGCCGAAGAAGGAACAATTGAGCAAGGCACAGAAACGTAGGCAGTGGAACAAGGCGGACGGTAAGGGTGAGAGACCGCGTGGATGGAACTGGGTGGATATAGTGAAACATTTGTCACAGACCGGCCCTAAACCGGAGCAAGAGTCTTAGTTCGAGTCTCACCTATATATCATTTTTTGTACAGTATACAAAGCATGCTATATTTTTATAAATGTTGGAAATAAAATCACTTCTCCGTATATCGAGCGTGGAAGATTTATTTCTCCTGCCTGTTACATTATTATGATCATCTCCCGATCACAGCCTCGCGGAACAGAGGGACATTATTTTAATACGAAACAGTCGCTTTCAGTTATTTCCGTTGTTCGCCGGTTCGAAATCTCCATGCGCCGACCGCCAGTAAATTTGTTTCGGTTATCCATCCTGGAATCACATTAATGGTTGCACAGTCGTGTCTGAATACCCGTTGAAACATCGATGCGATACAATTCGCCGTACCGTTCGTCTGCAGGCTGTTAACGAACGCTTTGTACTCGTTAGAAACGATCAGATCCGTGGCGCAGACGCTTTGAATAGCCAGCGACAGTTGTATACCGTTGCTCGCATTCGCAAACTTCTTGTGGAGGACGTACGTGTTCAACAATGGGTACGATAGCTCGGCCGTTTCCGAATACAGCAGCAAGTCCTGCGCGATATCGGAGTAATTATAACGAATTACGCGGGGGAGGGGCGTTTCTTACTCACGAGCGATATTTTATTCGCCATACAGATGTAAAGGGCACACATGGAAGCGTAAAAGTATCCCTCCAGCACTTGGACAGGATTCGCATCCTTCTTCAGGACGACAAATACAGTCCTGGTCTCTATGTCTATCGCCACCAAGTAATTTCTGTCTTCGAAGAACTTCAACAAGAACTCCACCTCCATGGGGGAGATCACGTTTCTTTCAAGGACACTCGCGAACGAGGCGCCAATTTTTATGTCGAAGCCGCACATCTGTCTGGCTGAAATTAACGAGAGTTCGCGAGAGTGTCTTGCGAGAAGCGCGAAGAAGGAAGTAACGGTTATGGGATAATCTTACAAGGACTTCCAAGTAGAAACACCGATTCCTCCTTGTTGATCCTCCACGGTTCGGGGATTCGCTCGTTCATCATGTAGTGTTTTATTATCAAAGCCAGACGGTCTTCATTCAGCGTATCTAAACATAGCGCTTTGACCGCCGAATAATTTGCATAGAGATGGACTGCCACCAGGAAGACATATAATTCTATTAAGTATCTATATGTGCGGTATACTCCATCATTATTGATAACATTCGCAACGTAACGGGAAGGTGGTGAAGAAAGGGAGAGATAACGGATACATACCGCCCGTCGTGGAACAAAGACAGCACAAAGATTCCGAGGAACGAGGCGATCAGATTCACACACGTCTCTTGGCTGCCGTCCTTCGCCGAAACGTCTGCCATGTTATTGCGTATTGCCTGCCAGGAGAGGAAAAAAAGCAATCAATGTCGAATTACGATACGGGATGCTCGTATCAATAATCACACACCTGGTGTTGAGTCAATGCTGCCCTTGTAGCCCCACCGGCGACACCGACGATGGACTTCATGATGGTCGATGTGCACAGAATCGGTAAGGAGTACGACGAAAAATACGGAACGATTAGCTCCACCCCCATCGCCACGTCATTCAGGATATCCGCAAACAGTCTCCATTTCTTGCACTGCCCGTCCAGTTGAGTTCTGAAACGTGAAGACGGAATCTTGATATCGAGTCACGAGTGAGAGAGATGCATCAGATACTCTCAGATGAAATATACATGTCGCCTATGCTTTACCCGTTCCACCATGCGAACGTTATGCTCCCGATCATGCCGGTGCCGCTTTTCAGAATCCACGTTATCGCTGCTGCCAAAGGTGTAGCACTGGACTCCCCGACTCCTATTCCTTGCATTATAGAGTGGGTTGTGAGTGTGCCCATTATGGTGCTCGCAAAAGCCTGCGAAATATCAATCTAATGTTAGTCATAACGATCCCTCGTCTAAAAAGTATGGTCTCTTTTCAATGAGCAAAATGTTAGCGGTACAGATTGGCAGCAGATTTCTGCTGACAAGCTGCTGAACGAATTTACGGCAGATACTGCGCAAAATCTGCTCCCGCAGGCTTGGCTATCTGACTCTTCACTGGACTGGTAAGGGAAAGAGAAGTTTATAGACTGATTAAGTAGTTTACAAGCCATATGGGGTACCTAAACCTGACGTTCTCATTATTTTGGTCTTTAAACATAAATATTTCAGCTTCCAACGTATGTATGTATAGTTATAGTCAAATATTTGGATGTTCGTAGTTAAAACCAAAACAATAAGAACGGCCAGGTTTAACGCCAAGGTGAATACCCAAGTATTGGTACTTTTACCTTAACAAGAATACTTACAGAAAATGTTGGACTTCTTTGCGAAGCACCAGACACGCGTCAAATACACACCCGGTGGCGATTTCAACTAACCTGTACTGTGTCCCATATCTGATATGCAGTGTAATCGGGATGCACGCTGTCCGGGTATCCTTGTGGGAGGAATATCTCCTTCAAAAGGGACACGAAGCGAGAACGCGACTCGGTCGCTTCGGGTTTCACCTTCTTCACCCTGGAACCATCTGGCCAACAGGTGTCATGAAAGTTTACGTGCGAGTAACGTATGTGGAAGCAACGAACGTCGATCCTCCCTTACCTTCCGACTTGATGTAAACCGTCTCCTTCTCGTTGCCGTAACTCTCTCGAAACAGAACGTGCATATTCACCGACTCTCGCTCACTCACTTCTGCTTACGTCGCCCCTAATTTCGGTGCTGCACTGCACTACACTCTCAGCGGTTCACCTCACACTCCCAGTAAGCAAGAAACGTAGAATCAATTTTGACAATAATGTTTAGATATTTCGATTCCTTATTAAATTTCGAATAAATGAGTGAAGAAAAATGTTGGTGACTCGCAATAACGTAAATAATAACAACGATCATTTGTTTACCCTCTACGCGCCGCGCCGCAGCGGAGGCGATCATAAACGATTAGAGATTACATGTACTTCTCAATCAGTTATCAGTTTAAAACATTGATTTTACAAACACGAATCATTATATAAATATTAAAAATATCACATTTCTATTATATATCTATTATTTGATTTTAACATTTAAGACTATTATATGATTAAATAACAGTTTAGAAACATGCATAAAATGTCGCGTCAATGTTTGTAAAATCCATCTCTCTCGAAACATTGATTCTATGTGTATTTTATAAGTATTTCATAAATGTTTCTAAACTGTTATATATTCGATAATATAACGATTACCGTTTATAATAATATAATAAATAAATAGTCTGAAATATTAAAGTCGTAGTGTAGAAATATTATTTTTAACGTATCGGTCAGGTATTGTTAACAACGACGTTGTATTATACAACATTAAGAAGTGCAAATTTAGAAACGTAACGTTTGACAAAATATTACAAACGGCGTGCTAAGAACTTCTCGCTTACCGGGCTTTTTCCGAATATCACACAGGCATCGCGGATTATACCGTTCAGCTCGGCGATGCAGAAATCCAATCTCTTCCTCGCCTCATTTGCGGTTTCCCGCCGGTCAGAATCCGCGTTTCCCCGACGCGCATTCTCCGCTTTATGATCCGAAAATTTTACGCTTCGTTCGCCGTGAGAGCCGTCGTTACGTTCGCGATCGCTACTCGTCCTCTTATCCCCGAAAGTGGTTTCGACGATTTGCTCTTGATTATCCGAAGAACCGATGACGACGCTGTTTCGATTCGACCTCTCTCCAAGCGCTTTCGCATCGTTGTCGCGCGTCACCGATACTTTACGCGGCGTTCCGAGGCGACTTGAATGGCGATCTTCCGACCCGCCATTTTCTCGCCTCTTTCCGTCGCCATCAACGACGCTCCTTATGTTTTCCCCGTCGCCTTCAAACCTTTCTTGCTTCAAATCTGCATCACCCGTCGGTCCCCTCCCTTTCTCCGTCGAATCGCAAGATCGCTTGCTCGAGCCTGAACAGAAAATTGGATTTGTAATTTTAAGTCAACGTCTCATACGCCCTAAATGTAATTTCAATTTTTTTTATTTTTTTATTATACAACGGCTCGTCATCAACCACAGATTGCTTCTTTTCTACTTTAACCCTAATCGGGCAAAAATTGAAGACAAAGACTTGAGGTATGTAAAACATGGTTTTGAACGGATAATTCGGCCAATTCCGCTAAGATCCTTACTCTCATCCGCTGAGACTCTAGCCTTCTCCACCTTTCCTCGCGTTCTCGGCCGGAAACAGCTGAGAAATAAACTACCGGCGCTCCTCTCACGTCTGACGGGCACGTCGTACTGCACGCCTCTGGAGATCCTCTTTCTCCTGATTTTCGGCACGTCGCTCGCGAGTGTGTCGCGACACCGGCCGGGTTTCCGCGATTTTTCACCGTTGTCGTGGGAGGCGCGATCATCCCCGTGGTCTCTTACGTTCTCGCTCGCTCCCACGTCCGAAATGGACGTTCGCGAGCTATCCGGCCGTTCCTCATTTCCGATTGATTTATCGCCGTAACCCTCTTTAAATACGTCCGCCTCGCGGCACGCCGCTTTTACTTCCCGCGCACGTTCCGCGAATGACAAACGAGCGGATAAATCAGTGCCGGCCGGCGAATCGTCGTCCCCCTTGAAATTTCTTTGCGGCTCGCAGCGCGCGTTCGTACGTCTCCCCGCGTTTTTCGTCGAATCATTAAATTCCGCCGGCCTGGAATATATCAAGAAGCTTTTCACACGCGCGGTATCAATCCCGAGCCGGATGGATCCCTCTCGCTTTAACCGTCAAACCATCCCGGTGGAAAGCAAAGAGGTGGCCACGAGCTTCCGGTGGGAAAATTTCGAAATCTCTATTTCCCGATTTCTCGCATCGGGAGAATATAATGAACAAAGAGGTGGCACGAGTTACATCGCGACGAATTTTCGATTACCTCGAGCAGTCGCGCACAAGATCGTCACCCTTTTCGCTCTTGAACGCGTCAATCTCCTCTCGTAGCCGGCAAATCTTGTCGTTTAACGCAGCCACGGCGGCGACGATACGGCCGATATCAATTTCCACGGCGCGGCACGAACACGCGAGACGGTCCATTCGCAGCATCCATCATCGTTGTCTCACAGCTGATGAACGTCACGTCTGTAAATAACGTCGCATCGACCGACGTCGATACACTAATGATCTTCACATCGAAGATCGTTCGTCTCTCTCTCTCTCTCTCTGTTGAAACGACGGCCGGCTAAACTGTCAAGAAGACCGACGTTAATGACAAAATTATCAATCAAGATGTAATTGCGAGACATTGCCGAAATTCTTCGAGATGGACCACAACAACCTCGACGATATCTTGGCGCGCCTCGACGAGATCAAGAAGCTGCAGACGGAGCTTCGGCATTTGGTGCCTCAGGTCGCCAGCAGCTCGTCCAGAGACATCGGACACCCCCAGGTAGAACGGAGAATTGTAATGACATCGATGAGAAAATGATTATGATAACTCACTTTTCGATCGTGATTCTCTCACCGTCCTGACATTATCGTACTTTTTGGTTCTACACAGAGAGAAATATTATTCCGTTGCTAAGAAAAGCGATTAGTTCAATTTACTTCTCCTTCTCTTAAATAATAATTACCTTCGACAAAGAATATTAATAATATAGTCTATAATGGCTTAAAAACTCTAGAATAAAAGTCCAAATATATTCATTACAAATGATTAAAAAAGCCCTTATCATGTGCATGTACTCATGAGAAGAACTTATTCTCTTTTCAAGAATATTATAAAGATCGTGCGAAATGCTAAACTAGAATTCAGAATATATTTTGAGTAAATTCGATGCTTATGATAAACTCGATGATACATTTGCGGATGTATCAATTTACGAAATACTCGAGACGAGTATAACGTTTACTCGAAGTACGTGAGAATGCGGTGTATATTTTTCTGTCTACCTGTGCGTGTACCTGGGCCAGGACTTAACCAGCGACACGTCGATCCGCTTCCCGTCCCTCTTCACGTTCCCGGTAGTATCGAGCCTGGATCCGACGTCCTCGAAGAGCGAACGGGTACAGAAGTCGACCGCGCGCTTGAATCTCAGCGGCAAACTGTCGCCGAGCGACAGGCGACCTTCGATCGCATATTTGCCGAAGGCCAGATCGTCCGTGAGGGAAACGAGCGCCTTCTGGGACTCGTCGAGGGCCGTGAACGACGTCGTCGCGACGAAATCGCGCTCGAGAAACATCCCGAACGCCTCGACCTCCGCGATGAACTCGACGACGCCGTATCTGACGAGGAGCAACACCGTGAGCCGAGCTGCCAAGCAAGGAGCGATTAAGGGAGGAGTAAAGAACACGGACAAAACGCCGCGCGCGATCGTCGAGAGGTCGATTGCGCCTAAGAACGGGAATAATTCGAACGCGAGTGAGTGCTAGATCGTACAATCGATGTCTGGTGGGTTTGAAAACGCTTCTTGCTGAAACTGACAATTTAATGCTCAGAACGAAAAGCATACCACACCTATTGCAGAGATCCGGACTAAGGCTCAAAATTGTGTAATTCTACTAAGGAATAGTACAGCATGCATGACGCCGATTGTACGAATTAATTTTTCAAAAAGAACGTTGATTTACCGTGGACGTTCTTTCGCGGGTCCTCCTTTTCCGTTGTTTTCCTCCGATTCCCGTTGCTGATTCGCCAGTTCCCCTCGGCTTCACGGTACAATCGTCTGTGCAGACGTCGAACGTGCCAGTTTGCGCGGAAAGGGCAGCGGAATCGCGAGGAACACGGTGGTGCCTAAGAAGAAGTCATCGTCGTGATGGAAACGGCGCGCCAAGGGGCTCATTCATCGAGCGGATCATGAATAAACTGAATTACTGCTTCATGGACGACAAGAGAGTGACCATGCCGCATCGTCACCCGGGCAGTAGAACGCCCGAAAGAGTACACGTGCGCCGTGTATCGACGAGCGAGGGCGAGACTCTGCAAGTCTGCGGCAAAAATTTTTCTCAATTAATGAAACGTGACCTTCAAAAGTCGATCAGGAACTGAAAATAATACAAGTGGAAAATAGTGTGTAAAGAATTCGTAAATAAATTTACCTGTCCGGGAAAAATGTTTCATATATAATCATATAATTAATATACCTATATATATAATCGTATGTAAACAAATCATATAAAATTATATATAATTCTTTGAAAGAAATATCCCGTTAATCAAGACGGTAACAGTAAAGAATATGCACACTGCTTTCAAAATCGAAGCCGCCACGCTAAATTTTGCATTCAGTTTCTGCTCTCTTACGTTAGATGTCGCCGCGGTAAATGTACTGGCAGTGAGAGGGGTTATAACAATATGTGATTCCGATGTTATTTTGACAGGCTAGCTCGTCAACTTGTATCGCTCGCTGCTACTCGGTCATTATTTAACCAAAGTTTCGTCGAAAGAGTGTCGTATTATCGTAACAAGGAGAAAGTTCTATCGCTGCTTGAATAAACAGCGGCTCTCCGGAAATAAATCATGCGACTGCACGCTCATCAATTATCAACGAGATAATGTTTCCCACGATAAACGATCGCCATGTAACATTGTCATAAATTTGTCGTGCCATTGTATTCTTTAGAGTGACAAGTTTATCTACATTATCGAGCAAAAATGGCACTGGTCAACATCGAAGGGATTGATCCCTGGTAAATATTTCTGCGTATCCTTCATAGATATTCTTGTACACACATTCAAATTCACATGCTAGAGTCATTGTGTACACTGCGAGAGAAGAGCCGAGTGATAACGATATATTATTATATCAACTTTTGCATCTACAAATCTAATTGAATGACATTTGTTACCAGGCTTACCGAGTACGATGCATGCGAGAAGCTGTTCCGCGAGATTATGGAGCAGCTGACCATGCGCGACTCAGAACCAAAGACCTCGAAAGTTTACGCCAGTCTATCAGCCAATATAAGGTTACGTATGAAGCAATACACGCGGGAGGTTCAACAATTGAAGAGCAAAGTGGAAGAGGCTTCCAAATCGAGGACAATGTATCCTTTTATCTTTATACACACACATATGCGTCTTGATTCTTTAGCATTTAGCTGAGAAATTCTATCGGAGGATGATATTTTTCACGTAAGGTAAATTCCTTGACAGCTGATCGCATGGCAGAACCTTCGAGGAAGCTGAGCGTAGAACAAGACAAGTAGAACAGTTACAAAGCAGGGACATTCAGTTACAGAAACTGTACGACCCGCGTACAAAGGATTACGCATCGTCACGTGCCAGCTTGTTAAAATCCGGCTCGTCGGCTTTCGCCGACGGTGGCACGACTTCTTGGGCTGCCGATGAGGATGACGAAAAACCATTGGACGTACATGTGACTGTCACTGATCTTATGAGCCATCAGGAGCAAATATTGAAAGGTACCATGCTGATTCTTAACTGAAGAATTATCGGAACAATTATACGATGTAAAATTGTCGCATTGCTCAACTTCTCGCAATTTCTTACAGAACAAGACAAAGGCTTAGAGGAGCTATGCAAGGTGATAGCTCGTCAGAAGGAAATTGGACAGACTATTAGCAACGAAGTGAATCACCAAAACGGTGAGTACTGGAAAATTTCGTATCGATATAAAGTGCATTTCTCTAAGAGCGACATGTTGTTTAAACTCGCTTTCTGTTTTCCATCGCAACGTAGAAATAATCGACGATTTGGCTGATCACATGGAGAGAACCGACGAATCTTTGGTCAACAAGACTCAACAGGTTCGCAATATTCATTCCAAAGACCGTACGCTTGGTTATTGGGTGGTGATAATTCTACTCTTCATCGCTATCGTTATCGTTGCTCTGGTATAAAATAAGTAATCCAACGGGATCGTGGATTTCCGTGGAATTGTCTGTACTTGAAATGCAAGAATCGGATGCGCCGCATTTGAGTATTTTTTGCGGTACCATACACAAGAGCGTAACGTACTTTTAAATGACTTACGTGTTGGTTGATGATGATTTTATCGTGTAATCGTTCAAGCAGTTCGGTCAGCTTTATGTTATGTACAAATGATGTGTATATAAAAATAATATCGCTATTGTACACTACTTGTCTGTTGAAATCACTAATATATCTGCTCCGTAACATTACTCTCGAATATTTTTCCACAGTTGTGTACCGATTCTCCAAGATTTCACCCAAAATCAAAATCGTCCCGGGAAAAATCATGATTATGTAGGAATTTTGTCTCTATATATACCTATATATAATCATATATAATTATATATGTCCCACATCTCTCTAAAAAATGTTATACGAATATAATTGAAGTAAATGCCTGTGTTTATGAATATCCACGACGTAAATACTTAATTGAATCTAACTATATTTTCCGCTATACATATATATATATATAAAATTATGTATAATTACATATAATTTTATATGATTATATATTTTTTCCCGGAATGTTTCGTCGACGGTAAGGCGAGGACTTCGAAGCGGGAGGTGAAAAATCGACACAGCCGGGATAATGTTACATACCTTGCATTTGTTTCTTTTTTGCATTTTCATATCATAAATAGCTATCCCGAATCTGGGTTATGTGCGAACTCTCTCGGCGCCAGTGTTATAAAGGAAGATTCGCTATTGTTTCTGCGCTTAATATGCGTTCAAATCAAACATATCAAACAGCTACAGACTTGGGCCGGACATCCGCCTTCGCGACGGTCGTCTCATCGACGTGTTATAATAAATAGCATCTCTCTCAGAGTTGCCCGGTTCTCTCCCCGACACGCATTCTGACACGGTCGGCGGAGGAAAGGGGTGTCCCCCGACCGGTCCTCTCTTCTCGCACACGCTCTCTTAGTTCATCAGTTACACATTGGTTATCCTTAACACAGTGCCCAGCGCTTGCTTGTCGCCTACATGTACGAGACACATTTCATAGGATTACGCATACATATATATATAAATATATATATACATCGGCGTAATTGTTCTCCTCTCCAGCGGATACACATCGCTTACATGTATTTTGCAAACGCCCTCGATAAAGTTTCGCACTGGACCGGACCTAACATCGCCCACCGAGAGCGCTTCTCACTCTCCCGTGCGTAACGCACAATAAAGAGCGTCTCAATTACGCGCGCAACACACCGCGTCGGGTTGCTGTAATCGATCTTGTACTGGAAATTGCCTCTTACGTCGAAACGCTCGCGCAAATATTGGAACATCGCCACGCTGAATTGCACGAACTTTTGCTCTCGGTTTACATCGCATCGCTTCGCAACGGAGTTTCGCCGCACTAGTTGATTAGTCTATAGTTGCGTCATCGAAACTCGAGACTTCGACACAGAAATCGAACTACACGAACGGTCACATGGATTATTCCGCAGCTTCGCGTCTTGTTTTCGTCATTTTTTTCTTTTTCAAAACAAACAGGCTCCTCGATAAGAGCGGTTCTATGGACGCCTCTCTCGGTTTCTACCGTTAATAAGGGCCGATCGAACATTTATGCAACGGGGGGGATGGTGGAGGCGGCGGCGGCCCGTTTTCCTAAACATCGGTTGAAGCTGACGCGCGACCGATCCTCCGCCGTCTCGCTGAGGTAGACAGAGGAAAGACAGGACGAACGATCGGTCTCGATCAATTCTCAGCGACTTCCTCGCTCGACCGACAACCGCTCACACCGACGGCGCGAAGCGAACGCAAGATTTCCGGAACGTTTCCGCCCCCGGTCGAAAACACTCGGGAATTTTGTCAACGAGAACGTTATATGAATTCGTTTGTTCTCTTTATCTCCTCTCTCTCTCTCTTTCTCTCTTTCTCTCTTTCTCCCTTTCGTTCAAGAGCAGCTGCGTTAATTAGTTTACAGTAACTACATTAAAGAACAGACCGCACATCAATAATGTACACATATTATCACGTATAAGCAGAAATATATAATCTTATATGAAGATAAAACTTGCTCCTTCTTGTATGAGAAGAAATTCTATACGCCTGTAAATACTTTTTACTAAAAACATCATTCTTATTATTCAAGAATAATTTTTCCGAATTGAAGGGTTAAAAACATTGAATGGAGAAAGAACGATATCTTCAAACTGATGCAATTCTTCGTTTGAAGATATCGTTCTCTCTAACAAATATTTCTTCCTTACATTTATGAAAATTATTCTTGAATAATATGAATATACTTTTAGTGGGACTATATTTCTTTATATATAAGAGCAAGTTTTTTTTAATCTACTTCTTCTTTATCTTCTTTTATCTAGATTATATATTCTTACTTACATATAAGAATATGAACCTTGAATTAATATTGACTTTTTTCCTGTGTAGCATACACAGTGTTGATTACGTGCCCGGGAAAGAATGATTATATATAAATATATATAATTTTATATATAATCTTTCTTTCCCGAGTGATTTCCGCAGCGAGACCAGCGGAGTGGCTTATGTGCTAATTTCCGCTAAGATCAACGCCACTCGTCTCACCTCCAATATGACTTTCCTCTCTTTCTCACTTTCACTCTCATACATTCTCTACTGACTGATATAATGTGTATATATGTGTGTGTGTGTGTGTGTGTGTGTGTGTGTATTAGAATATCTCGTAATGTCAAATGGGTCCCACTAGCCGCTAATCACTTCACGTTTACGCCACTGGCCCGAGTTTTCGATGCGTCGGCTCGCGTGGTCTCAATGACGTGCTGTTCTCATTTTAACGACGACGACGACGACGACAACTTTATAATTCTAGCTAAACATCGAAGAACATCGAACTGTTTATGCGTGTTCAATCCCTGCAGTCAGTCTGAATCTAATTGACAATGTGTATACCAAAGGTATGTGTCTCCTCTGTTGTTGTGCTGCTTTGCTTTGAGTTTGTGCCACCTCTGTTCTCTCCTCTCTCGAGTTTTACACCTGGTTCGGCTAACGACCGCTAATATCGACTACAGGTATATGTGTGTCTGTCTGTGTGTGTGATTGGGTGGGTAGGTGTTAGCGTGTCATCGCCGAACGTACGATTTTCGGGAATCTCGCTACTCTCGTCTACGAGCAACTTGTTCTTCGCACACTAAGCTAACCACACGTGTTCCTCGTGCTTTCGGAACGGAAAACACACCGAGTGTGCCATTGTTAGCGCAAAATTCGACCTGTTCTTCCCGCCCATGCCCCTCGACTGGTTAACATTCGTACAATCTGTTTGCTCCTTCTTCTCCTTTCACACACTCACAGTATCTGAAAATAAATCTAATATACTCGTATGTAGGATGCGCCAGAGCGAAAGTGCGCGCAGCTAAAAGAACAGATCGAGTGCCACGTGCCTTTCAACGGAAACTTGACAGACCCGAACACGTCACCGGATTTTTTATATATCATCATTCTAGATTAAGTTTCTGTGGAGTACACACCCACACACACACACATACACACTCCGGAGGAATTGGCCGCGTTCAGCAGAACGTTTATCTTACAACTGTTATAAGTTCCCCGAACCGAGATTGAATTATTCTTCTGGATCTACAGGAATAATCCGGCATGAGAAACTTCCGACAGTTAGACGAAAAAACGTTCTGCTGAAAAGCAAGTTTTTATCATTCATTTGTACACCCGATTCGCGGAAATCTTCTCTCGAACACATCCAAGTCTCCCGTTAAATCCTCACCGAGCGGACGTCCAAGACTTCCAAGTCGCTCGACAGTTCGTCGTCGAGACAGGACACTCCGCATATCCCTGTTCAGACCTAAAGCTCGGTACGGCCAATATCATTCCGCAAGTTGCACCGAGAAGTCGTCGGACGGTGAAATGACATTGATCGCCCCACACTCGGATTATTTACAACGTTTATTCACGGCGACGCGTACGCCGACAGAGACGCGCGCGCACAGTGCATCGCGATGTTCCCCTCAGGTGCCGCGGTACTCATCGAGAGCTCGACTGATAATTACACGATAATTAATCCTCTAACGATTTCACGAAAATACACGTTGAACGAGATGCACTGCGTGCGCGGAGAGCGTCGAAGTCGTCTCGCTAAGACCGAAACGCCCTTCCGGCTCCTGTCTGGTGCGTCCAGTGGCGGATTCAGAAGGCCCGAGTATCCGCGCGTCGCGTGATATCAAACTATACGATTAAACTATGCGATTACTTGGAAGGAAATTCAACGTGAAGATGAAGCCAATAAACACCAACAGTAACCCGGGAAAGAAAAGATCATAAATGAAATTTGCCCATATGTGATTATATACAATCATACATGTCCGCGACGAAAAAATACTGTTGTTTACAAATTATATGCGAATACTATCGAAATAAATGCGTCTGGCTTCTGACCGCACATGATATCGACATTTAATTAAATGACAAAGCATCATTTTTTTTCGTACAGACATATATGATCACATATGTAACCACATATATATGGGCAAAATTCATGTATGATTTTATATAATTATGTATAATCGTATATAATCATTTTTTTCCCGGGAACATCACGACAATGTTATAATTTCCCACTCAATAACTGTTATATATAACGTATGTTATGTTGCGCTTGCATTGTTGAGAAATTGCAATATTAATTAATGTTACTTAATAATGTAATCCTAGTTAGTGTTTACCGGGGAACGGCGATTGAGAGACTCGCCGCCTTCTCGCGCAAAGTTTCGTTCTCGCAAAGCCACGTATCTAATTAATCGCGGTCTTTGCTTAGGAAGATCTTGATTACGATTTTGATTAACCTTGACAGCAATATGTCAGACCTACACGCATTTTCTTTCTCCCTCGTTCACGTTTTGTGCAAGACGTTATGCAACGTTCCTATTCCTTTATTACTCGGAAACAAACGGTTGAGTCTCCATGTGACCACTGCTTATTATCAGCCAATGAGATGAGATAACTGGTTTCCTGGCGGCAACCAGCCTACAAAGATAATGTAAAAAAAAAAATAATAATAAACTTAACAAATGTAATTGAAAAAAAATATAAAATCCGCGATTTTCATAATCGTTTTCATGATGTAGGCTTGAGAGACTCATGATATTATTATTATTATTGACGATATTATAGCGTCAGGATCGCGGATGTTACTCTCAGGATTAAGACCTTGATTATATAATCTTGATTATAATCTCGATTATAATATTTGATCCTGATTATAATCTTTATTTAGAAAGCACAGTGGCGAGCGCCGCTCTCGCGTGTCCGTCTCGTATTTCTCGTTGGATACTTAATTAGAACGAATATTAATTTGCTTGACAATACAATTTATCCCGTGACTCCCTCGTAAGGGCTTTCGGGCGCCTATCGCGAACAGAGTAATTCAGCGATCCGCCACTGGATACGTGTCTTAGTCTACGTTTGCGGAGGTGTACTTCTTCCTTGACTCTACATATCTCGCGTATTCCTAGGTTTGATACAGAAGACGCTTCGCGGAAGAAGAGAAGCAAACTACGCTCGGATGACAGCGAAGGGCATCTCGCTCGCATTGACGTATCCGGTAACGTCGCTCGCTCGCGTGCACGTGCGAGGCCAACGGCACACGGTCGCACGCGCGCAGGACAGAGCTATCGATTGTCGAACATTATCTGGTATCCTGGAACGTGTCAAGTGAAACCTACAAATGTCCTCTCTCATCGCGCGCGCTCCTCCTCCTCGGCGCTCGTGAGGAATTCGATACCGCGCTTGAAATCCGCACGATAAATTGATCGAACTCACCGGAAACGCCAACCGGAGGGGTCTCTGTTACAACATACATAATGTGTGTGTGTGTGTGTGTGTGTGTGTTACAATACATGAACCGGTTTCGCTTGCGACAAATCGCAACGGTGCGATAAGCGAGGACGAGACGCACGTGTATACACACACACATACGCACGCGTGGATGCGCGAACGGCGGAAGCAAACGCGGAAGAGTAATGAACGAAAAGTTTTCGTTTTCCCAGACATACTTGATCTTTTATTTTTTTTTCTTTTTTTTTCGTTACAATGTACATCGACATCTTGATTCTTGACATTAAGGCGAGGGTCATGAGTATATTTCCTTTTTCTTTTTCTTTTCATTATTTTGTCCTTCTCTTTCTCCCCTTTTTTTCCTTTACAAACTTCTCGTTCGGCTTATCGTTACCACCTGCACCGTCGGATGCACATAGCTTCGTTTTCTCGCTTTCGCGTACGTCAATGATATAATTTCAGCGTTCGCCCTGACCGCGCTTTCGAACCCGACGATAGACTGTACCCCGGGTACATCCCTCGAGCCGCGTTCCGGTTATCAAATGCACGCTTCGAAGAAACGGAAGAGGAGGGACCTCTCTCTCTCTCTCTTTCTCTCTCTCTCGAGGTATGCACGTGTATACATGTGTGTGTAAGTGCGTGTGTGTGTGTGTGGTATGAACGTTATACGACGTTGCGCGTGCAATCGTGTGGTATCCCATCGAAGCGACTCGACAAATCATCTACGAGCGCAACGCCTCGCTCTCTCTCTCTCTCTCTCTCTCGCGTTACTTAATATCACATGATTACGCCTAGATTCTAATTTACGACCTCTATGCAACGCTAATCGTATGCAACGTTATCGTGTGTTTTCTGCGCTTTTAAGTGGGTGTACAGGTTCTCGAGACTACTAAGTCCTAATAAGCCGGTGGGTGCCTGCCTATACCACGTCGACATTGACATCACGTTTGCGCTTCGTCGAGAAGGTATATCCGGTGTCGGCGGACCGGCTTCTTTCCGGCGGAGCCGACCGAACTCGCGACGCTGCAAGTGCGCGATTCGTCGTGATCCTGAAACCGCGACAATTCCGTCGCGAGGCCCTCCGGATCTCTTCGCGCTTGCAGCACGGACAAGCCCGAGCCTGCTGGAACGACGACACACCTTCGGTCCCAGATCAAAATTGGCCATAGTCGTGCGAGAAAGATTTAACCCGCACGGTTCCGAGAGAAATGAGGATGAAAATTTAGTACACGATTTAAATAGTACAAATAGCGCCGAAGTTCCTCACAATTATTCAAGAGGCCAAATACGCTTCATTTTCCTTTTCTTTAAGCGTATTCATTGACGAGCGTTAATCCTTAACAGAATGGATGAAACGAACGCAGTTAATAAAAGAATGGCACAACTAAGGGAAAGTAAAGACTGTTGTTAATTCATTTCAGGCGGCTATAAGACTTGGATTTCTTTGTCTTATGTAGAAAGATCACGATTCTATGGGTTGGATCATTCTTGCGTAACTACGGCCAATCCTCATTGAGTATCGCACCATGCTCCGTCCGATCGCCCAATCGGCGGCCTTGACCACGCGTTTCCCTTTGTTCTATCTTTCCCGTATGTAGTGCGTCTTGTAACCAGTGCGCGAACACCTGAGTCTCCCCTCAGGGATCTCTTGGACCGGCCGCTCATCAGTCTTTCGAACGTTTCCCCGATGCTGCGGTCGCATCGGGAGAGAATGAATGTGCGCACTCTGTAAATTTCTTCGAGTGAAATTTCACTCTGAAAACGGAATGACCAGCGACGTCACTCGAATTCGAATGATTTTTCATTCACGTGGGGAATAAATGCTCCACTACGGATCGTCGAGCGAATAGTTTTACTCGAAATCGAAAAGCAAATCCGACGTGTTTCATCGTCACCGAAATATATTCACTTCGATCAATCGAAACATTTGCTCACATCTCACTTTACATCATCAGGTCTGTTCTTTTTCGCTGAACTGGCTGCACTAACTGGTACTCTTTTCCTCCTCCACCGAGTCTTAGCTGTATATCTGTTTCTTTTTTAGCTTCTACAATTCTGCACGCTAATTCAGCGAGAACGAACAAAATTATGAAGAATCTGCTCTAAACTCGAGCGAAACACTCACTCTCGCGATTTATGAGCGGTGGTGCTTCCGCTTCGAACGAAGATACCGTCGTTCCTCGCTCGTTTTGAGCGTGACTCCGCTCCGAGAAACTTAGAGAGCGCGAATGCCGCGTGCATGTGTATGTACGTGTGTATGTATGTACCGTACTCGAGAAGTGAGAGAAACAGGTAAATATAGATCCAAAGTTTTCTGCGTGTGTTTTATTGTGCTCACGTGTTAGTATAATAAGCACTCTTGGTCGTCGCATAGTGATATGCGCGTCTCTCTGCCGACGGAACCCGTTGGGCCCGGCCGACAGAGAGAAAGAGAGACGCGTCGTTAAGATTAGATCGCAGATCCGAAATCGTATAGAAACGAGGCAACGCGTACGTCGCTGAGTACAAATATTGTATCTAGAGTAATCGTAGGAGTAGTGTGGAGGAAGAGGACGACAACGGGAGAAAAGGACTGTCGGAAAAAGGGCGGGCGAAGAGGATACGCGTCGTTATCTAGATCTATAACGCGGTATATATAAAACGTGATCCGTTTCGAGGCCGACGGGGCGAGAGGTCGGCGGAGAGTCACGCGCCAAAAGGTCCCGGGTGGTGCTTCGAACGACTGCGTGCAGCTTAACGTAGCTAGAAAAGTTCGTCCGATGCCCGACGACGACGCTTCTTCCCGCGCGATCACGGAGAAAGAGGATGACTCACTCACTCACTCACTCACTCACTCACTCTCTTTCTCTCTCTCTCTCTTTCGTGGGTCTTCACTTTTCTTCATCTCCGTTCGCATTTCCGTACGCGTACAAAATTCTCCGCGCGGCGGAGTCGCCCCACGTCGCGCTCTCGGTTTCTCGTCTCCCGGCGCGCTCTCCTCATGCGATGCCCATCGCGCGTCAGGGATTATTAAGCTCGGACAGTATGTGTGTGTGATTGTGTGCTGCATGTATAACACGGTTTTATAACACGGCCGTACAAAGTTGGACTAGGTTCAAAAGAGCATCGGTACGAGTGCTTCTCACGCGACGATCTCGATGGGTCCTCTTCCGTGTGTGGGGACTCGACGTGCTACCACTGTTAGTGCGCGATCGACCATCACACATCGAGGATTTCTTCTCGTACGCTGGTACAGTTGGGGAGAGGGGGGAGAAGTTGGGGGGTTCACGCTCGCGAAATATACGCTTGACATCGCGTTTTGACACTTGGCGGAGGGAGACAAAGAGAGCGAAGCAGGCATGTGTGTTCGTTGTGGTCACTCGTGACTTCAAAGCATATTTACTAGTTTACTGACGACAAGATTCACGAATACACGCTCCCGACTCGATCCCGCAATTCCGTGCATCGTCGACTCTCTCGTCCGATTTACAGATTTCTTCGTTTATCTCTCCTTCTATTTCTCGTCATTAATTGTAGGATATCGGCACGAGATCGTTCTCTCTCTCTCTCTCTCTCTCTCTCTCTCTCTCTCTCTCCCTATACTCTCTTCCTTTCCGTCTCTCTTTCCCTAAAGCTACTTATTCTGTATTTTTATCAGATCATAGATCATCGCATCTGGTCGCGCGCGAGAGCACGCTTCCCTATCTGTGTACAATCCTCATGTGTATGTATATATGTTATATGTCGTGTGTGTATCCTCGTGTTCGTCTCCTTAGATTATACATGACGAGCTACACAGTGTTCCGCAAAGAGTTCTCTCTACCGTTAAAATTAATCATTGCAACACGATCATAGTATATATATATTTACATTTACTATCTACATTATCTACACATCAACAAACTGTTAGTTTTTTTAGCATTTCATCGTGTTGAATCGTTAATAGTTTCCTTCCGAAACGTTAGATCTCGCCTAACACTTTGTCACCCACGTCGTTTCCTCAAACTCTCACACTCACACACTCATCATTCTTCCACGATCACCGTCATACTTATCATCATTATCATCATCGTTATTATTATTATTATATCTATCATTATTTTCATTATTTTACTCATTCGTCATTGATCATCAACATCAACGTTCTCGCAATTACCTCTTATCGATGTTGTAGCAGTAGTCACTTAAAATGTGTCATATACTCACGACTAGTTCGAAGTAACGATCATCGTACGAAGTAATCATAAACTCTTCGACTCTCGATTGCACTTGCAAATCAAATCAGAAAACAAATATCGACGAGCGACGCAGCTGTTCGCGAACAGAATATATATATATATATATGTATATATGTATGTAAAAAAGGGTAAAATAAATACGGCAACTAAAAAAATAAATGAAAGAGACAAGAGCTGAAAACGAATGACAAAATCAACCAGGTGATCGATCTCTCAACAGTTATGCGACACACGTTACTCACGAGTTTTCAATAGCCCCGCTACCGATATATCGCGTACCTTCGGACTAAACGATAGTCTTTCCTTTTTCTGTTTTTCGCTCGTCTCCTTACCGATCGCATATATATCCCTCTCGAGGCTGCATCGCCGTCTGCGATTCACCATCGCCATCGCCTCGAGCCAACATCATTACTCATCGTTGTCCCCGCGCGTGGATACTGACGATTCTCCGTGTTTTCCCGGGAGAATCACAGCCTGTCCGCCTAACAGCACCGGATGCTTCCCCGAACGCCGATGGCAATCGCGTTATAATCGTGTATCGCGGCGTTCGTCCTCTCCGGCAAAGTCTTTCAGAATCGTTAGTCTTCCTCTAATCTCTCCTGGGGGGAGGGGGGAGGGCGAAACCTGCGCGAGGCTCGCGAGTTCAGGTCAAGTTAGGCTGCGGTGAGGGCGAGGGCTGGGGGTACGAGGCCGTGTCCTATATGAAGGCCCAGCATTCCAGCGTCTTGACGACGAAGTCTTCGCGCGGCGCCAACGGCTCGTTGCCGTATGTGCTGCAGGACTGCGTCCTGCCCTGATACAGATCGCCGTCCAACCACAGGCCGAACTTGCCGCTGAAAAAAAGAGAACGAGATACCGTGAGGAGTTCGCAGAAGGCGTTCCCCCGCTTTCGGGGGAAAACGGGAGAGGCGAAAGAAACTTACTCTCCTGCGCCGATCGCCAGGCTCTCGTTGTTGCCCTTGATGAAGTACAGGTTGTCCCCGGTCCAGTTGAACGACTGGAACCTCGGCGTGAACCTAAAGAGCAGGGACTCGCCGGTACCGTAAAAGTGGTCGCTCACGTGCAGCGAGCACGAGGTCAACGCACCGAACACCTGTAACACGCACGGCCGAGTGACTCACGGGGACTGCGCGGGTCTAAGTGCAAGTACGGAGGAAAGAACGCGTCTGCTCCAGATAAACGCTCCTCCGAGGACGCTGACGGCGGGACGAAGATATCTCGGTTCGCGGTGGCTGAGCGCGAAAACTCAGCGACGAGAAAGGGGGTCCCCTCAGTTATCTCGGCCGGGAGCTTTTAACGGAGCTTTTATTCTGTCATTCGAAAGGTCGAAAAATATCGATTTTTCTTTCCTTACATATTCTTCATGTTTGAAGTTTTGTAAATATATATTTTCGAAGCATCTTATCGATATTCGATGATTTAACGAAGTTACAAACGAAAGAGCGGCGCACGGGTCAAGATCGAAGAGTTTGGCCCATGTTCGGTGTTTATTATTAAACGTCTCTGAATAAAAAGAGGCTTATATGTAATGATATGAAAAAAAAAAAGAAAATATACATATATGTTAAAAAGTTTCCAAGCCTTTTTTTTAGCCACTACAAAAAAGTTTCCGGGACGTAGGGTTGAGGCCCGGAGTGAAGGTTAGTATTCCCGGGTTAATTCAGCTGAACGTCCAGACGAATATTTCCGGTCTTGCTAACAGACTTTCTCGCCGCCGAATTAATTGAACTTTCGTCCGTATTAAATTACACGAACTGAGGCGTTTTCTCACGTGCGCAAGCGAGAAAGACTTACGTTGCCCTCGGTGTCTTCAATGACTAACAGGATCGGGCTCTCGATCTTCGCCATCTTCCGATACATGCTGTTGAGACTGAAGCCGTGCTGGCTGGTGCTGAAGACGAGGGTCCACTGGTAACCCTCCGCCCTGGCGGGTAGGTGACGGCACAGCTGTTCCCTGTGTTCGTCGCCGAGTATCTCCGTCGTGCCTATGAGGTCCGGCACAATGACGTCGTTGTCCAAGGAGACGGCACTGTTCGCGTAGAGAGCTCGCCTGAACTCCTCGCTCATAGACAGTACCTGCGAAAGCGAGCGTGAATCAGCGATTAACGCGGTCACCGGTCGTGCTCTCTCGACAACGACGCACGTATACGTTGTGTATAGTGAATATCGCTAAACTCTCTAATCGAGGGGGTAAGAAGCAAAACTTGTCTACTAATAACGACTTGATTAGATAAGGATGTACTGTTACCGCATTCGGCCTTAGCCCAGCTCGAGGAGAGCCTCTCCTGTTCAATTTTGCCCTCAAACCTCTCATAGAAAGGCGCAGTCCACGCGTGTAAAGTCTATGATCGATGCTAATGAGATTCCAATCGATGCCACGTCGTTTCTAAGTGCGAAATGGCGCACGACATTAAAGTATACACGTGAGCGGAATGGTAATTTTCTCGACGGAAACAAAAAGCACACGCGTACATGTGGTATCTACTGAATTCCGATGAATCCGGAGATCCTTCCCGTCTATTCCCTTTCTCGAAAAATAAGAACAATATATACGCTATCCGCGGGAGCCGAATGATTCTAACGTCCCCTTTTGCTTCTGACCCCCCTCAGTCCAGCTAGAGTTCTAAGCACATTTAGGGCACTACCACATCCAAGTGTCGTGTTGTAGTCCGCCAACGCGGTCTCATGTGACCGCAGTGGGTGTCGCGTTTATTCAAGTAAATTGCCGGCTAATTAGCGCGACGGGTGCCACCGTGAAATGTGTGTCGATATTGAGTTACTTTTGTCCGCCATTGCGAATCGTTTCGCTTTACGTCGCGTGCGATAATGCAACGCACGCAGTAGGAAGAGCGAATCACCGATCGTCGATTTTGTGACGAAACCGCCGAGGCTACGATGAACGAATGCTTCTAGGAACACGAAACGCACCGACGAGGCGATCGAACTCTCCGCCTCTATCGCGGTTAATTCGAAAGGCTTCGCATGTGCATACGCGCAACCGGAGATCGGTGTGAGTGAGTGAGCGTGTGTATGTGTGTAAGAATAAACGAGATATAAATTCAAGTGGGAGCAATCGAGATAGTCCAAATGAACGACACGATAATCTGCGATCGCATTCAAAACATTCGTAAAAACAAATACATTAAAATGTGATTAAGGTTCTTGTTCTTTCGCCATGACCATCTTGATTGATGACATCAGTAGCGAGAAAATACGCGCTCAAAATTCTCGCGAAATGCGTATGTTGGAATAAACGAATATGTAACATGTGCGGATTTGTAAAATACTTGAAAAAAACGTATTCTTCTTCTCGAACAATTAATAAATATCTTGTGACTGAATGATTCTTTCATGTTAATTTGATCACTGCTTATTGATTGTCAGGGGGGGGGGGGAGGATTCCCGGACCAATTTAGAAATCTGCTCGATCGACGCATGTGTCATTTTATAAACATATCGTTTTATTTCAATGTATTTGGAGCAACATATTTTCTCGTTTTGACGTCATAATTTCGACGCCATGGAATCCGAGAGATTGAACTCCCGGAAATTAGCGCGAAATCGTCGAAAAATACCTGCGAACGCTTCCCGAAGCGACGAGGAAAAATCCAAAAGTGACCACACAGTCGTAAAAATAACAACGCGACGGACTTCCCGGAATAATAAGATAAGGATTGCGCTACGGATTTATTTTTTCGTAAGATATTCCGACGCGGTTTTCGCCAAAGGCGTTGGACGTCGCCTAGAGATAAGAATGCAAATCGCGCCCCGGCCGCGCCGAACAATGCACGCTATGCATCGCTGATGCGCGGCGCATGTTGCCGCATTATTGACATGGGTCCGTGGTCAATTCAGATTGCGATTCGGATAACGATGCGCGCCGGATTGATTCACGCACCTGTGAAGCGGCGATAAGCTGAGAATAATGACTTTTAGATGCACGTGCGCGCGCCACTCGGATGGCAACGTGTCGCCCTCGTTGCGTCGCCTCGTGAAAATGACATAGCTGGATAAATCCTCGGTGTTGACCGCGTATTACGAATCGCTGCACGTGACAAAATACTCGTTTTCAACTCGATTATTGCTCAACCGCCGATGACGGAGAACCGCACCGTGAGGAAAGCGAGATGCAACGATTATCGCGCTTGCAATGCTTTAGACTCTCGCTTTCGCTCCAGTCGAGAGAGAGAGAGAGAGAGAGGGGGGAGACAGCGCGCGAAATTTGTTCCCAGCCTTTATTTCTCCGCTCTCGATCGAGTTAGTCTCGCGTGACACCGATCGCACGACAATGAAAAATTTTCACGCGTCAAACTTCTTCTCGTTCGCAAAAAGAGACCTGTTGCGCTCGCGTGTTACTGTAAAATACGCGTTATTTATGAAAAAAAAATGGCATCGCCCGTGCTTGTTTCCATTCTCTCGACCGACGTGACTTGCGAGACTAATTTCACTTCGCCGTAATGAAGTTGTGTATTTCAGTTCCGCCGGTGTTTTTGTAACGGACTTCAAGATGGCCCGCGGCGGAATTTTATTATTATGCCGTGTTATCTGTTCTAAGCTGCGTATTGTTTAGACAAAAAAAAGTCGTCAATAATAACTTGAGAGAGAGAATTACGACGGAGTTACTTATACGCACGGGTCTCGTGGGGTTATCGTGAAAAAAATAAATGGATAGAATCGTCAATTAGTCCTTCGGTCTATTTGCGTTGCAAGGATAACGAGTCATAAATTAACACGGATTTTATATTACACACGTAAGAACATGCACGTACAAGATAAGCGGCGTGATGACATCGAACGTATTGTTGCATTATCGATTGTCGCAGCCGTTAAATTGTATTATTTACGACACACACTCGTAGAAAAATTACCGCCGACGAAACACGCTGCTTTCCGTTGTTCACGTTTATCGCCCATTAAACGGACTCATGGCTAAAAAAAGAGACAGAGGGAAAACAATTCCGATAACCTTTGACATATTTGGCGGAATTTTAATTTTCATGCGAATGTTGTTTGTAATTAGTCGCCAGCCGCGCTAACTTTATCAAACGATGTTGTTCTAACTTTCAAGGGCAAGTTCAACGAAATGAAAATCTAACAAGAATCTTAAGAACTGAATAAACCTGTGTTCTAATCACATTAACCCCTTGCCGTGCCATTTAGCTCGACGAAACTCGGGCCCAAGTGTTACGCGTCAACGCGTGGTAAACAGATCAGACTGATGCGCGAAAAAGGTCACAATACGAGCCGAAATGTAAATGCCTCTGATATAGACACTTTTGCACGATACTGCTGTTGTGGAAATAAACTCTAATACCTTTTATATTTTTTATTTATTTGTAATCGATTCATTACATTATAATTATTATACTATATTATATTTTGTAATCGATAACAGTTTCACTTAAACCTCTTTTATTTTGCATTTTGTAAGGGTTTATTATTAAATTTCAATATAATAATATAAACTACTTTGTAACAGCAATTATGAGACTCGTGACTAACTCTGGTGGCGTACTGATAGAAACTAACATTCAATCACGACCCAGGCTCCGTGATGTTTATGTTTGATCCGACTATCTGTACACGACCTCGGCTCGTGATGTTTACGTTTGGCCCGACGATCTATTCACGAGCCTGGCTCGTCATATTCATGTTTGGGCCAAAATTTTCATCACGAGTCAGACTCGTTAAAGCACGGCAAGGGGTTAATATATTGACATCCTGTAAATAAATAAAATTATACAATTAATTGTTAATTATTATCGCGTATGACAAAATGTAAAGTATGCAAAAAAAACGCAATATTTGGGAGAACTTGAACATTTTCAGAGAATGATAAACATCGTTATATTTTGAGCAAAAAAATATAATAAATTTATATATTAATTTAAATACACGTTAATAAGTATTACTAATACTAATACATATTTATGTAACACAATATTTATAGGTGTTGGTTTATATTTCAAACAAATAAATAACGAGACACGAAGATATAAAAATCCATAAATATGAACGCGGGTTAATGATCGGGGAAGCTAAACATGGAATTATTTGGAACGATTTCGCGTATTATCAGTGGCGCTATACGTGAACAACGTATAGCAAAATGATTGAAAAAGTTTCGATACCGCGCGAATACGGAGGCAAGTTGATCCCGTTCGGGAAAACAACGGATCCAGAACCACTTATCGTAACCTCTTACCGCGCAGTGCGCAAAAAATGTTCGAAAAACAAAGGTCGGGAATCGTGACTGAAAGTCCGGAGCGAAGCCGAGAACTCTCGCGTTTTCCGATCGGAATCGCAAATAATTCCACAATCGTTCCCCGGCGGTCTCACTTTCTCTCCTCCACACCTGCACGAAAGGGAAAAGCCTGGGAGTTGCGTTCACGCGATTAATTTTTCTCTTCGTTTGCTGCGCGCGTGGAAAACGCGAGCTCGAGTGTTTATTTATGCACGGCGGAGATTGCACTATCGCGACGCGCGAGCGCGAGCGCCGCGGCGAGAGTCTATCGTAGTTTCGACATCTGCCTCACGTACGAGCCGATATAATAAGCGATAAAATTGTCGTCATTGCCGGTCGTCGTCGATCGTCCTTTAATTATGCGCGCCGCCGAGAGTTCTTTCGCCGGGACGCTCGCGTGTTATCACTTCCACTCGGGCGGGCGCGTTAATTTCAAGCCCGATAGCGACGCGCTCCCAGATGTTCGGCGCAAACAGCCTGTTAACCAGCGCAATTATCGGCTTTCTAATAAATTAGCCAGGAGTACGTTGCTCGCCGTGCACGTGCGTCTCGCGTCGTGTCAACCGTTAAACCGCGCGCGTGTGAAAAAGAAATTCCGGTATCGCGTGATGTAGCCTCTCCCATTGTCGCTTATTTATTTTATGCAAATTATACTCTCCACGGCTTCTTCAACAACCCTATCAGCCGGTACGGAGAGAGAGAAATGTTGTCTTCTGACGGGGGATTTTTTTTTTCTTATCTTCTAACGCTAGTCGTTCTTCCGTCTTTTTCGAAGAGAGAGAGAGAGAGAAGAACGGCACATTCGGAATCTCGCACGGAGAAAGATTTTTCACCGGGAAATTTGTCAGTTACTATGGCGACAGCGAAAAGATTATTCGGACAGCAAAAAGATTTGTTAAAAGTATCAGTTGCTATTTGCCGACGCAGCGAAATAATTTCACTGTGTCGACTAAATTTTATTGCTGCCGCAACGATGTTTCACTACAACGGTAAAATTATTTCCTCCGTGTTGTTACTATAGTAACTGACAAATTTGTTACGCCAGCGAAATATTTGTCTCCGGGAATTTTCACGTGGAAAAACTGAAGCAACGTATTTAATCGTTGAGCACTGTTTTCTGAGAGGAGTTTTTTTTCCTATTCTTTAACCGTATCCCCTTTTTTTCGAAGAAAAAAAAAGGAAAAAGATAATGGGACACGCAGGATTTCGGGACCTTTTATACAGAAGCACTGACTATTGATCCCCAATTAATATTGGAAAATTACAGTCAATCGGAAAATGATTTTTAGGAAAGCAATCTTGCAGAGTTGTTTACTGGACGAGAGAAACGATTTCTCTTTCACGTTCTTTGCCTCCGCGTACGACCGACAGAACGTGACACGACGTGTCCTCGTTGAGAATTCAAACGAATTGCAATGTTAATTAATACACTCCCGCGATACACTCAGCTGTCGCGTCGCGGGCAACATACATACAATAACAACAACATCGCGGCAACGACCGACCACGTGCTCTCTCCCAATCTGAAATTCAAGAGAGGCGCCATCCTCGATTTCGCGCGTGGAGGCCATCGGGATCGAGTAGATTAAAATAAACTTGGCTGAAAACGCGCGTACGGCACAAGGCGTGGCCCCAAGCGGCGATATTTTTCTCTCTTTTAATGACGAATTCTCGGACGCGGAATTCTCAGGCGCGAAAACTTTCCACCGCAGAAATTATTCTCCCCAGCTTCAATAACAACCTTATCAACCGGCACTGAGATGCCGCGCTCTAATGGGCAATAATAATTTTTTTCCCCCGCATTGGGCATAATTACAGGAATACCTAATTTAACATCGACAAACAGATTGAAGGCGAAGCGATAAGATCGGACGAAGTCAGATTTAATTGAGCGATTCCAATGGAAATGTTCGCAATGCCATAAACATTTCCCATTTAGGAAGACTCGGGCGATTTCCTTCTCTCGCGATTACCTTACCGTAATTTGGATTGGCATTGAAAGCGAGAAATTATACACGATGAAAAATGCAATTGAATCAATAAAATGTCCGACAGCAGCTTAATTGAAGCAAATCTTCTTGATTCAATGGCAAGTATCATTAAAACGACTGTTATTCTTTCAATAATTAAAGTATTAATTTCAATGACATCGTTATTGAATCAAGATTTACCCCAATTACGCGCGCTGTTGGAAATTTTACCGATTCAACCGGTATTTTCTTTCGGTGTACATAATTTATTCTCACGATACACGTTAAAATGAATTGTTTTCCTTTTGCGTGCCGCCCATATTGGCCCGTTCGATGGGACAAATCGGTAAGGCACGCCGAAAACTCTGACGCAATTTTACGCTCGTTTTCTACATTAATACATGTAAATAGATGTGTAATTCGATGCACGCGATCGTCATATGTTTTCAGCAATAGCAAACGTTACGGCGATAGTTATAATAAAGATTTATGGCTATCCACTAATATACATGCCGGAAAAAGTTGCTGGGGCATTTCGCAAATATGTATCAAGAACAAGCAGCGGCGGTGTGCGGCAAAGAAAAAAGACTAATTTGTTTTGTCGTGTATCGCATGAATAAATCATATGTAACTTCTGACGTCACGCAATTCGGTGACGATAATGGCCGCAGTGGCGAAGGCTGCGGCGGGAGTCTCTTAAACAAATCACGAAGCGTGTAATTAAGCAATCGTCAAACGCGTTAATTATGCACCGGGAGAGATTAATCCGCGCGATGACTGCGGCAAGAAAAACAATCACAGTGACAACAAATTGCATTTGTCGTGGCGGTGATCTCTGGTAGTCACCGAATGGTGTAACATTGTGTTATCGTTACGTTGGTTTTACACAATCGCGGAGATAATCGTGAACAACTTCCGACAAGCGCCCAGTGGCGATATGCCCGATTCTAAGGAAAATTATGAGAATTCCGAATGATCAAAAATCGAAAAGGTGAAGTAGATAACGCGATATAATTGCTAATACATTTAATATTTGAATATACGAGGTGTTTCATGTGACATGTGGGCATTATTTCAGAAATGAATTCATGATACAAAAATAACACAGGAAGTTTATATAAACATTCGTTCTTTCCCGACCTTGTTTGCGTGTCACAAACGTGTTCATTAATTGTCATTACAAACTGAGCTAGCGTAACATCTTCACACATTACTGTCTTTGAAGGAAATGCTCAAAGTGACCACACCTTGGGCTTGAAGATAAGCTTTTAAACGTCTTATCACTGATCTCTTAATACGTTCGAATATTTCGGGTATTGATTCTGATTCGCTCGCAATCTTCTTCAATACGCCGACGAAGTACGTTTTCTATCGTATTATATTATAAACTGTAGACTTTAAGTGACTTCACATGTATAAATTCGGTGGATTTAAATTTATGACTTAACAATGCTAATAAATCTAACAAGACTTATGAGTGAAATACGAAAATGTCGAATGCCTGTAACTTGGAAACAAAGTCAGATAGGACAAATGTTTATACAAACTTATTGTATTATTTTTGTGTCTTGAATTAATTTATAGTTATGTTGATATGTTATGAAACACCTTGTATACATTAATATTGCACACTTGCATATATTTTTCAACGTTTTCTTAAACATCTTATTTTTATGACAAGACACGACTCCAAGTATAAAGCAAAACTAATTGTCTTATATATAATCATTAGTTATTCTGTGCAGATATTACATGGAAATTCAATTAGTTCACGAGGAAACTTACTGTAAGCATTCTCGACGAATGCTGAAATACGTAATTCAGAATGGGGCACGGGTCTACCGTCATTGTCTGGAAGTCGAGATGTCTCGCCGTCACGAAAATCTCGGCCGAGTGGCTGTATCGATTAAGGTGTTCCCGCGATATTCACTCGCGAATAACCTCGAACGTCTCTGCTCAGTTCACGGATCAACAGTGTTCGTTCTCGCCGAAAATTCGAATTGCAACTTCGCGATTACGTTCCAGAGAATGATGATTGGCGATCGGGAGTAACGAAATCTTTCACTTTTACGGCGCAAACGTGCGATTTTCGTCGTCGGATCCAACGCGATCGGCAGACGCGAGAATAATGACGATTTCGCACGAGTATTTCTCTCACGTACGAGGAAAAGAAACGCGAGAGAGCTCGTCCGATCGGCAGGACGGATTGATCGAGACTGAACAATGTCGCGAGTACACTGCGATTCGATTTCTTTCGATGACCATCGCTCTCTCGGAACTTCGCCAAAACCTCTCTCGTTCGTCCCCGCACCGCCCCTTCTTCCCTCCTACTCCTTAACGTCAAGTACACATAAATTCTCATCGAATGCCCGCGGCGACCTCGAGTGCATTATTCTCGCGCGCGATCGGCCTTCGATCTCTCCCAGTCAGCGTCCTGATGCAACTCCGATAATGACGGGACGTGGTAAGAAAAGAGGAGAAAAAGCGGGAAAAAAAGTCGCGCCGGTGTCATTCGAACTGCCAAAAATGCTCTTAACGACAACTAATGACGCCCGTAATAACCGACTTCCGTGACCGTTTGCGCAAATTTCCGTGTATTTATCTCCCGAACTCCGGATGATTCTTCCTTTCTCTCTCTGTATCTTGATGAGATAATTTCAGCTTGTTTTATCCTTTACGCTGCTTTGATACCTTCAAGTTCAACATGTGCGGGGTTAACGTAGAGTCAACATTTTGACTCAGGTTATACGTTGTGCTTTACTTTAGTAGAATCGCACGCAACTTTCCTAAATATCCATCCAGTTAGTGTCTAACATTAATGCATTCTCATTAGTTGTAACAATACTGCGTAGGAAACGGATAAGATCTTGACGAAATTTCATTAAGAAATATTTCTACGGCAAAACTGCCCATTTCGTAAGCAGCGGGCTTGCTTGCTTTTATTAATCAATTGAAGCTTTTCGTCTATTCCTCATCGTTCTGTTTTCCTCCAATAAATGGGGTCAGATTTTACACAGATTTCGTGCGCAGTAGAAGCAGGAGAAGCGTTACATTTTGATCGCGAAACATCGATCCTAAGTTTTTACTCCACGGTTACCAGAAAGCAGCTGACAAACTGTTCGGCCATTGCTCCAAAAATGCGTGAAATTTTGCTCAGGATAATCTCAGGAAGAGATCGATTTATAAAAGTTGGAATCGCCCAACGGGGCGAGATTTTACGTTAATGGACTGTTTGAAGAAAAGTCATCGGAGGGGGAATCAGCGAATTGCGATTCCAAGGATTAATCAGAGCAAGTGACGAGCACGGCTTCTAAATTGACCGAACCGGCCTTATCGATACCGTGAAATCATCCGGGCCGAATTAGCGATTCGAGAAACGAACTCTTTTCTATGGATAGATAATTATAAATACATACGTCGCCTCTTGCACGCGATCGTTTGTCCATCTCACGGTGCCTTTACCTCTTCGGACGAGGCGATTTTCCACGATTAACGCGAGCTCGACGTTATTTCACCACGAGAATTAATCATCCGACGCAGTCGATGCTGTAACTATGTGTTGTTCACTCCGATATTCCGATACGAGTGACGCGTGTGCGGTTGTGTCCGGTCGCGTTTACATATGCTAATCTCATGCATAATTCGTCCTGTACCAGGCGAGACAAGCCATCATCCATTAAAGGTGGGGGGAAAAAAAAACCAGTAAATGGCACTAATTTGCGCTAGCCGATAAAGATCTCAGTCCCCGCGAGCCTACACGTCCGTTACAACGGAGACGATTTTTAAGCGAACGCAGCGATTTTCCTCTCGCGAGAACGGCGGGGTTGTTCTCCTCGCTCTTTTCGCCTGTCGCGAAATCTAATATCGGGTTGTTTGATTAACTATGCCTCATGAGTCAAGGTTCTCGAGGCGCCTAAAATTAGTCGGTGAGCAAAACGTTGTTATTAATTCTCACGCCCGGAGTCCGATTTATCAGAGCCCTGTCGTCTCTCTCTCTTTTCTTTTCCTCTGCCGCGTCGCAACTTGCGAATCACTCACGGATTAAAAANGGGGGGGGGGGCATCTCGCGTTCCAACGGCAAGGGGAATATCACCACGTACGCGCGAAACGCGCTGGACGTCGCGCGCGTTACATCATGTAATTATTTCTACTCGTTATTGCGAACACGAAGATTCGGTGTGTGTGTGTGTGTGTGTGTCGTGTGCGAACACGCGTCCCATTTGCTTTTCACTTGCATCTCAGTTAAGATCAAAGGCGAGGCGGAAGCGGGACGAGCCCGAGTCGCGAAACATATATGGATCACGCGCTACGGGGGATAATTAGGCTGGCGGAGGCGATAAATTGCCACCAATTGCAATCCAGCACTCCGCCGACATGATCCACTAATCGAAATTTCCTGGCTACAGTGACTGGGCTACGGAGCGGAGACGCGCCACTGCGGTACACAATGCGTAGGTACGGCGGATGATGCCGCGAGCCAACCGGTGGAGCGGAATTATTACGTAATTTTGCGAAAGGAGCGAAAAAAAGGTAATGACGCGTAGCCCAGCATTTCGGCCGCGGGACATTACGTAAGTAAATCCCGGCCATCGTCGCGGCCAGTCGGCAGGAAAAAATATGTCGATTTATATTTAGATAGTATCGCGCGGACTACCGTCGCGCAATTATTTTCGTCCGCCGCGTGTCAACAAATCGTCAAATTCCGCGGAGCGTGACGATCCACGCGTGTGAGCTAAATTGAAGAGCGCGAGAACTCGCGCGCTCGCGAGTCCCGAATCCCGGCTCGAAGCGTGTATCGCTTCCGTCGTCGTAATTATTAGCACGCGTAATTGATCGAACGAGATAACTTTGTAAAGCGTCGCGATTTCAGCGAAATTTAATGAAGAGGGGGAAGAGAGAGACGGCCCTTCGTTATTACTTCATTATTATTGCCGTGTCTCTCTGCTTGTCAATTAAAACGTGATACGATGCGTAATGTATGTGTAACGTGTACGTTTCCAATTTCGCCGACGGCGGCACGGAATAATCCATTTATTTATCCTCTCTCCGGTGCTACCTCGATCGATTCGATGTGCATTTTCTTTTTTCTATCTTCCAAAAGCGGCCACCGAGCGGCAACGGATTAATAATTTTGCATCGCCCGATTAATACACGGGCAAAATAATACGCGAGGTATTATCCCTCTCGCGAATCTCGGCTGTTCCCGGCCGGCCGTCGCGGACGACTGTCCTCAGAAAATTGATCATCCCGCGCACGGAAAGTTCGTAAAAGGCATTAAAAGGCGGTCCGCGAGCGTTAGCATTCAAGGAGACCGGGAAACGGAAAGACGAAGGGTGACTGCGATCTCGTTATTGACATCGCGATTCCCTCTGCAATCACCCCGCCGCAGATAAATATGAAAGTTAACGATCCCGCGACGCCGACGATTTTTCATCGCTTCGCGTCCGAAGTATCCTCCTCTTTTTACGTCGCGGCGTTCCTAAACGGAAAGCAGCTCTCTCGGCGCTCAGCTGCCGAGGCTGCTGCTTCGATCGTCTTGCATCACTTGACGTTACCAAATCGAACGGCGATTCGTCATCGAAATCGCAACAACTCCGCAAACACGTTTGAAGAATAAAACGTCTCTTTGGGGAATAAAATCGTCCGATTAAATCGTGGGGTTTTAATCGAGAGCGAATCACCTTTTCTACTTCACGCGCTCGTATGAAAGAAAAGATAGGGATTTTCGTAAAAAGAAGCTCTATACTTCTTTGCTTGAGTACTTCTTGTTAAAAGCTGCGAAAGAATGAGGTAAGCTGGCCACTTAATTATTTAACGGAAACATTACTCGTTTCCTCCTTATCGCACGAGAAAAAAAGTCGGTGATTCACCGAAGCGTCGTAAATTAAGCTAGATAAATAATATCGACACACCGTCAATTAAGTACTATCGAGGAAATTGAACAAAATTCCCACGTAATCGCGGTTGTAATTCAATTGTTGAAAATTTATGTTCTGTCATTAAGTGCATGCGAGAATGTTCGTCCTGGAACGTTCCCCTTGGTGTGTTGTCGGTCGATATTCCGTTGTAAAAGAAAAAGATTAAAGACGGAATGTACGGTCGAATGTACACGCTCTCATCTAGCCGGTCGCGGATTATTATTAAAGAAGCGTAAGAAGTAAGAAATCGGCGGGAATTCGCTCGGAGAGATCGAATCTCTGGGAGACGACGATAAGCGTGTTAATAAAAATACATACGTATGCTCGGCCGTGAAAAGAGAAGAAGAATCGTATTACCGAACACGATAACCTATCTAACGCAGATAACGGCGATACGAGTCGCTAAAATGACCGGAGAATATCGGAAAGAAAACACGACAGCCGGGGGGGGAGTCGATTTGCGTTTCAGAAGGACAATTCGCGGTGCGCTCGTGTGAAAGCAACAGCTGATCGGCAAGGATCAACGTTCGCCGGCCGATTAAATGCCGCGTCGCGGATCGAAATTTTTGCGCTTCGGAAACTTCGCGTCTCGTCGATCCTCGCGAGAAGATCAACGTTCCCACGCGCCGAGTAGTGAACTTCCGTCGTGGAAGCTCGTGTTCCTTTTTCTCACAACGTTAGAAGCAACGTCCCGCTCGTGCGACCGTAAGCGCGTCCTAATCAAGGCCTTATACGGATTTAGTCCACTTGTCACGCGCCAGAATGGATCCGGCGCGGATCGTAATGAATCATCGCACAGGGAACGCGAATTTCCGTAACCTCCGGCTAATTTTAAGCCGGATGCGTCGGGTCGAGACCAATTCGGAGCTCGCGAAAAAAAAAACATGGCGGAATATTGAGAACATGTCCCCCCTCTGCGACGCGCGTCTTTCTTTCTTCTCTTTTTTTCTTTTGACGATGGAGACAACGTGTTATTTTAGACTCAATTTGGAAAATATAACGGCTTGAAATCGGAGAATCAAATAGTACCGATAAGGATTCCTTTCTTCTCTCCTGTCACATGCTCGTTTAAGTAACCTTTTTCGTTAGATTAGACACGATTGAATTATGCTCTATATTTCGTGCATATCGTCGACGTTCGTAAATTTATCGTTAAAGATCCAACATATCAACATGTTTGTTATCAATATCTCTGATCCCATGATAAAATCGGAAAGCTAAAACCAAAAACTGCGCCCTCGAAACTTGATTATATTCGAGCAAATTAGTTTCAAACGCGAACGAAGGGTAAACTTCGAGCGCGAGCAAGTGTTGTTTCGAGCTGGAGAGAAGAGAGGAAAATATGCAAAGTATCTACTATCTGAGACTTTTCACGTATTTTTTAATATAGAATTTGTTCTTGTAAGTTTCTCGGATACACCCTGTATATACCCGGTAAATACGAGCTTTCCTCAGCCTACTTGGCCCTAACCGCCCAGAAGCCCTGCCTGAAAGCTACTGCGGGAGACTACTATTAGCGCATTGTGCGAGCGACAACAGCGGTAATACGCATTATTACCATAATCCTGGAGCTGCCATAAAGGCGTTGGGCGCTGAACCGTGCGTTTTGCGTTTTTTTGCGGTGACGGTCTTTCTCGTTCGGTGAAAGGTGAGTCTTAGGCACGGCCAAAGACCGGTTGTAAATACGAGTCGCGCTGAGCGCCGCTCTTCTCGAGCCATTAGGCGCGCGCGCGAATCAAATCGCACGTTCGCCGAGGGAATTGCCGAAATCATTCTCCCCGGGTGAAACGCGCGCGTGTCGATTACCACACGCGAATAATCGCCCGTTTGCATCATTTCACTCAGCCTCGATTCGTAAACACCCGAATTACGATAATATTGCGCAACGCTGTGATAAAAATTCGTCGCGCCAAGAAATGGCCGAAATACTCTTGGAGCTCCCGTCGTCTCTTTCTCTCTCTCTTGAGAGAGAGAGAGAGAGAGCTTCGTCGCGGGGAAGCTGCTGCTTGAAAATCTCGCTCAACGAGAGAATAACTAGCGTTCGCTTGCAATTAACGCGGTGCAGCGGCCGATCGGCGCGCTGAGACATTCCGACACAGTCGCACCTCAGGATCTTGTTTCTGCATATTACGTAACTCGAAACTACTGCATTCCTGATCGTTTCCACACGAATTTTCAGCTTCTCGCCCGCGGAATAGCGAATCGAAGTACGTACGCACGCATACACGTGCACTCAACTCTGACCTTTACCTTCGTCTTCTGCTTCAGGAACTTCGTGATCTTGGCGATCGGATTCGGCATCTTCGGCTTCGGCATTTTCGCCTCCCGACGGGTTACCTTCGACGAGCGCTTAAAAATCGCGGCCGACCGCTTCTCCCCGCGCGTATCTCGACAACACCGCAAAGACGATTCCCCGATCTCTCTCCTTTTCTTTCTCCCGATATCTCGCGAAACGCGAGGATCGCGTTTACATGATGCTTTTACACTCGACAATCGTGCTCGCTCGACTGGCGCGAAGTGCCTCCCCCCCTCCCGCCCCGGGAGGAACGAAGAGCAACAGGCGACGAGCCGCGGCGAAATAGCGCGACCCAATTCCACCTTCCGGAATATAAACACGACGGCTCCTTCTCGAGCGTTTCACAGTGGGCGCACTACTAATCAGCCTCTACTAACACTGCTCCTTAACACACTGGTTCGAGTTAATTAGAGCGATCGTTCTCAAAACGGCGTTAAAGCGTCGAAACGTGACCCGAAGCGAGCGCACGTTTCAAATCGCATTATCTAATCCATCGCCTTTCCCCCTCGCAATTTAATCTTTTCCATCTCCCATTACTCGCTTCGAGTCTCCTGCTCTCTCACACGTAAACACACAGACACACGTACACCGTTAATCAGGCAGCGATGCGAAGCTTCGCTTCGCGAGGACTGAAGCCGCACTGGAGCTTTCGGGGTAAATCTAATACGTTCATATAAGAGTCGCCGAGGAGCGTGAGAGAGGAGGGGAGAAAAAACGAGCGGCGCACATATGCCCCGGCAGACTCTTTCCGAGCGACTGCGCATCCCCGGTCGCGCAGCACATGCCACCGTGCTAGCGGACGTTCTAAATTCTCGCGCGGATGCTCCTCTCGCGAACGCAGAGCGCCCGCTCACTCGCTAACTCCGCGATCCCGCACAGGGAAAAATATCGAAGAAAAGCAATTACTCACTTTATTGTTCTTCTTCTTAAATAACGGTTATCTTGGACGAAAAATCTTTTCCTGATATTGCGCTAAAATGTAGGTACTCGCCCGTACTATTAGAAAAGCTCATCGTCATTCGCTCGGAAGAAGAATTTGTTCTCTTTTCGAGAATATCATAAACTTCATCGAGGAAAAGTTAAACCCGGTTAATTTGAAAAAGCACGCCGAAGTTTGTTTTAATTTAATATTCTTGATCGTAGTACTAAAACTTACTGCGAGATTGGAAATATATTTTGCATAAATTTGATGTGTTTACGATGAATTTGTGACATACGTGTGGAATATATACACTCGTTTCAAGTATTTCATAAGTTTATGTATCCGCAAATGCATCACAAGTCCGTCATGAGAGCGTCAAATTTATTGAAAATATACTCTCAATTCTAGTAGATTTAATACATCAATCAAAAATTTAAATTTCCTTTGATAAAGTTTACAATGTTTTTCAAAAGAGAACAAATACTTCTTTTGAGTAAATGATAATTAACCTTTTTAATATTTATGATGAATATATCTTAATACTAATGTCATACGAATATTCTTCGTACAAGATAATCAGTACTTGAAAGGAGAAAAATAAACTGAGTAATTGCCTTTTTTCGCAGTAATATTTTCCCCTGTGTGAGCTCTATTCGGCGAAATGTGGGAAACGCAAAACTGCGTATTCGACGCGAGCAAATTGTAGCCTGGAACTCGAAGAGAAGTTTTAATTTAAAAATTCCCCCCGAAGAGAAAGTGAGGGGAGGGCGGAAGGTAGACGCAGAGTGTGTGTGAGTCGCAAGTTATTTGTAAATTCAAATCGGCTTCATAAGCCGAGAGAGTCCTTTTCTATAAACGACGTTCGCCACCGCGCGGAAAATTTCGCGCGAGCCGTTTCAGACGAAATCCGACCGCGGACGCGATTTTTGCGGATTGCGCTTTCGCCGCGCGATAAACACCGCGTAAAATCCGAAAATAAACGAAGGCGTATTCGCGTGGCTCGGGATATCTGATCGTTTATTCTCGAACGATCTCGGCTGGAAAATATATATTCAAAGATAAGAAATTCATCTGCGACTGCAAGTGCCTATAAATAGTTCGCCTTCGTCGCAAGAAACTGTGTCGGTAATAATTAAGAGCGATATTTCAAAAAATTTACGATCGGCATTCCTCCGCGGGTACGCTCTCTCGCGATTTCGCATTTTTCGCGCGAAATTTCTCTTACCCGAAACAATCGATATCTGATTACGCTCATCAACATACGCCGTAATCTCTTCTCGACTACCGGCTCCGCACTCGATAAGACGTTTATTTATTTATCTTCCTTCGCGAAATCGCACTTCATTAACCCGATTCACTTTTCGCCTCTTCCACGAAACGTCCCGCTTTACCATCACAACGGTGCGCCTTTGCCGCGTGAAAAACAGGATAATTTACGAGAAAATTAGTACGAATCGCACTTTTAACTTTACACACACACACATATACCGCGTTATTGTTGTTGTTATAAAAAGAAAAGAAGAAGAAACGAGCACGTAGACAAGTCCTTCCGAGAAACGTTCCTCGCCGCATCTGTGCCAATTTGCACCGACTGTGTCAATTCTCATTCATAATGCAACGCCATTGTGCAATGGCCAACCAGTTCATAGAGTATGACTTCTGACACACATTGATCTATATTGTCGGATGTTTACATAATGCGGCATACACGCGGCGCATTATTATGCGCAAGAACGTACGCAAACTCCGCTCGTTCCGTAAGTCGGAACGACGGCGATATCGCTCGCGGAGAGTTTCTACGAGCAGCAAAACCGTGTCCGCGAAGTCTCTTAATAACAATAATAATAATAATTCAGAAATCAAGTTCCATCGACGTCAGATGATTGTCGGAAGCCGCATACGATGCCGCGTGCTTTTTGCTTTGTCACCTACGCTTTGTCTACGCGCGATCGAGTGCTATTACCATTTTTTTCATTCACATCGGAAAACACGCAAAAACGCAACGATGTGTCTCTTCGTGCCTCGTCTCGAGATCGATAACACCCGTTGTCTTCGGTTCACGGCCTCGACTTTCGCGTGGAAAACGTGATTTCTGCGGCGTTTATTAACGTTCGATCGGACGATCGTGGGGCGGATGGTGATCCGCGGGAAGTCGTGGCGAAACGGGAACTGCTCCGATAGAGACGCAGATGTTGAGAGAGACGGTAAGTAATGTGAATACACGGTAAAAAAAAAAAAAGGGAAGAAGAAGAAGAAGAAGAGCGAGAGAGAAGGCACACTGTACATGCGCGAGTCAGAGAGGAGGAGAGCACCGAGAATGAAGTGCATGCTGCACATCCATCTAAGTTCTAATTGAGAATATNGGGGGGGGGACACAGATGGTGCATGCAGCCTGTTTCCTAGAGCCCCTATAATAAGACTCCGGGAACCGTTTCTCTGTAGCTCGGCCATGTTTGGGTTAAAACCGAAAACTCATTGTAATGTACGAAATGTTCCACTATTATTAAAATAAGTGCCAAACCAAAATACTTCTTTTTGATGACTCGGTAATAATTTCTCGTATGTATGTGTGACACAAAGAAAAAATTTTCCTTTCAGCATAATAGAATTATTTTTAAAATGGAACTCATCAGAATGAAAATGGAATTCATTTCTGATCGAGTATAAGTGCTTTATTCATGAAGATAATGAAACCACGAGTTATATCAAGCATTAAATACAAACTAATGAAAATCAAATAGAATAACGTCCTTTTCGACTCGTTATCATATTTGCTGCAATAGAGGTTACATTTAAATACCATCTACTATATCAAGAAATCGTATAATTTGTACAAACATCATTATGCATTTACCTGTTTAATTTTGGCTAAAATCTATCAAGCGCAATAGGAAATACACCAACTCGCTTTTAACACACTTCGTAGGCTTCATAGATGACAAATCTTTGCATGTCGTCACTCGGCTGATAACTCGGACAATCCAGCCGGAAGCTTACCCAAATATAGCCAGTCGGAAATCAGAGATACGGCGTTCAGACTCTTATTATAGAGACTCTAGTTTCCGGTGGTGTGCGCGATCGGTATCGGGACAGTAGAAATGAACCTAACGGAAATCGACAGAGCCGATTCGAAGGAAGCCCGCACGAGAGAAGAGAGTTCAATCGTTCGCACGTCGAACGCGCTGAACGGGCCCGAATTAAAGATTCCGCGAGGGAACATCATACGTACACATCAATACACGAAACTCGGTCGTGAGAACGCGAGAATATGAGACAAAGAGGGAGAGAGAATGTGTATGTTTAGTAGCGACAGTCTCGAAAAGGAGTTCTCTACTATCCCGCGGGAGCTAAAACGCACTAAGAGTGTGTCGGATGCACCGCGACGTGGGCCATCGAAGCGGGCAAAAAGCGGCTTTGGTGTGGTGGCCGGCAGCTAAAGTAATAAAACACAAAACGGTAAAGGCACGGCCGCAAAAAACATCGCGTGACAAAAACGTGGGGTGCACCCTAAGAGATCTAAACGAGGTCTAGGGTGCGGCGGTGTTATCTAATAGAGGTGCATTGTTCAACATCGAGCAATTAGGGTGCCTATGTAGTAGTACATATATAGAGATGCGTCATCGAGATCACCGAGAGGAAGGAGGGAGCGTATATATCGATACCTCCGAATCCTGGATCTGCTCGGAATCGGCCGACGTGCTCGAGGTCTTCAGGATGCTGTAGAGCTTTACGTAGGGGGCCTTGATCAGCTGTCAGCCAATACAATCGGCCGTGTTTAGCAAGTCTCCTGGTCGCGACCGGTCTAACCGTTCGATCCTCGCGTCGACCGGCCGATAAAGGCGTTTTCGCGTTTTCGCGTTTTCGCGTTTGAAGGCGAGTTCGAATAACCGAGAGAGGCAGGGGCTCCGAACTTTGACGTTATTATCGGTAACGCTAGACGCCAGCGCGTGCGAGAATATCCGTGCAAACGGCGCACTCTCGTCGGTCGACGCGAGGATCGGGTCGTCAGTAAAATACACAGGATCCGTTTGTCGCAAATGTCGCACGGGGAGAGAGATCGGCGCGAAATCGGCGGCGAATGGCGATCTCTCTCCCTCCGGTGGATCCAACGCGAGGAGCAAAAACGACGAGAAGGTCGAGATCAATGACGGAGATGCGTTCCCCGTTATCGTCGTTGAATCGCGCGATCTTCTCGGACTGTTCAGTGAAATATCGACGGGGAAAAGCAGACATGCTGATCGGGGATTTAGCTTTCCACGGTCGTCCTCAATTTCGCGCAATTTCCGAGCGCGTCGCCGAAGAATCGCGGAAGAGCTGACGCTCCCCCGTCACTGATCGTAGTTTTCGGCGATATCCCGTTAACAAATGGCGTACGAATGATCCGGGTACTCACCTCCCAGGACTCCCTCGTCAGCTCTGTGATCTCGTCGCCGTCGTGGCCGCGAGTCTTGCCCTCCTCCGTAGAATCCGCGCCCTCACCGGCCTCATGAGGGGACAGTTCCGGCGACAGGTCGGTGTCGGTGTCGGACAGGATGTAGCCTCGCTCCCGCCAGTAATTCTCGTCGAGCTCGCCGTAGAGCGTCGGCACCCACGCGTGAATGAACCTGTACAGGTCGTCCACTCTGTCGAGGACACAGAAAGAAAAATGCGCACACGTCAGTGATGCACGTGAAAGAAAACGCAAAAATAGGACGCAACTCGCGACCGGAGATCTCGACTCGGCTGCGAGTCGCGTCACGGAAAGCTGCGTTCACCTGCGCCGCACGAAGGGCATCACGTTCGCCGCCGTCGTTCTCACGTGCCGTTCGTAGACCAGGTTGAGCATACCGCCGAACGCGTTCATCGTCCAATTCATCGTGATCGGCCGAAGATGTTAAAAAAAGTACGGGAAGAACGAAGGGTTCGAGCGAGACACGTCTGACGGCGATGTCGACGCGCACCAGCGACTCAGAACGACGACGTATCAGCTGTGGCGTAACGGAACACGTATTATCTAACTCGATGCGCGCTATCAGCACACGGGCCTGTCTCTAACCTCCCAACGACTCCGGCCACCTGCGCGTCGTCCACGATCGTGCGTATTTTCGCCGGCGAAAATCTACCTTTCTCGCGCGAGAAATTCCCGCCTCTGACGGAATATCGCGCTCGAAACACACTCGGGGAAACGCGTATTTTCACGCGTCAAAACGGACGGAAGGCACCGCCAACAGCTACGTCGACGCGTCGGAAGCGACTCGCGTCACGTGCTGATTCGCTCGGTACACCTGCACTTAACATATCGCCGCGAAACGCAGGTAGACTCGCGGCTGATCCCACGCGACTCGCGCCGATCGTGCATTTCGCGCGCGCGTCTTGACCTTTTTCCACCGTCCTGACTATCGGACGCAGGCTTGCATTGTAAAACCGTCCGATAAACGCGCAATCCGTTCCCACCTGTGTTCGGTATTGTCGTGTGTTCGAAAGAGAAATACGACCGTAAGCGAGAGAGAGAGATAAGAATTCATACTAAAACGCCAGGTAACAACTCGATATTGCAATAGGTCGATAATTCTATCCTCTTGAAATATTACGTTCTCAAGTGAACTTGGCGTACGCGGGTCAAATTGACCCGTAACAGACGGACAATGAAGATAGGATTTGGTATTAATTGCCATCATTGATTTGGATAAATAGTTCCAACTAAATTATCTGATTACTGCAACCAAATCATTTGATACTACGTACTATATATTAGGTTGGTGCGTATGAAATGTCGCATTCTCTTTACATGCGGACGTTTTCCTCCCTGTTTTCGTTATACTTTTGTATTTGGCATAACCTCATTCATACTCGTATTGTCCATTGCCAGAGACTCATTTCAACAAAATAGGTTTTCTCGAAGGTCTTCCCTTTTTTATTTCTTTTGAGTTTATTACCGATATGAATTCTGCCGACATTCGCGTCATTTTCTTATATGAGTACAAACTTGGTAATAGTGCTGCAAAAGCTGCACGCAACATAAACCAAGCGTTTGGGGAGAATACGGTTAACAATCGGAAAGTGCAGCGTTGGTTCGAAAAATTTCGGACTGGCGATTTTTCACTGCAAAATGAGCCGCGCGGAAGACCCAAAACGTCTGTGAATAATGATGACCTGAAGGCTCTAGTGGAAGCGGATCCAGCCGTATCCACGAGGGAACTTGCTATCAGGATGAAAGTTGACCATACAACGATATTGAGACACCAAATTGTACTCCCATCGCTTGTGAATCGGCATGGCCCGCTACTGCTCCATGACAACGCTCGGCCGCACACATCGCACAAAACAATTGCGAAACTGAACGAACTGGAATATGAAGTTTTGCAGCATCCACCATATTCACCGGATCTCTCGCCGACCGATTTTCATTTTTTCAAGCATTTAGAGCTGTTTTTAAGAGGCAAACACCATGAAAATGAAGACAGTCTAAAAAACTCGATATCAGAGTTTATTAATTCTAAAGACCAAAATTTTTTTAAGACAGGCATCTACGCTTTAAAATCTCGTTGGGAGAAGTGTATTGAAGCGAATGGAGCATACTTTGATTGAATAAACAGCTTTTGAAGAAAGATATACAGTTTTATACAATCACTTAAGAATCCGACATTTCATATGCACCAACCTAATATATAACAGTATATGGTACCATAACTGGTCGCAACGAGCAAACAAAGTTCGGTTTAACCTATTCAACCAAATCTTGGCAATTGTTATCAAATCCCTTAGAAGGGATTCCCTTAAAATAATAGGCGTGACGCGAAATAGGTTAATTAACTCCCGTCCGCTTCGGTCATCGCTAGGCCGACGCGTTGATCTCGACGATCCCGTGACAAATTGCGGGGCCGCTAATGAGGCTTCTATTTTCGGCGACTTCGTGATCAATCGATGATGCAAGAACGTTCATCTAGAACGCAGATTCGTACACGTGAAAACGACGGAGATTGTCCCTCCCGACGGATCTCTCCAAACGATCTTGATCTTGAATTATTTGCTCGATACGATCGCAATACCGCGAACCGGCCGCGATAGTCTCCGTGGCGAGCAAACGGCCGCCGAAAAAAAGCGAGCGAGATTTACACGATGATATCACGATGTGTTCATCGCGTGGTGATCGACCGACCTGAAATTCCGCGAATCGGAATCGATATCTCGGATTGAACGGCCGCCTTCGGGTCTTCACCGCAAACGAGCGTCCCTTTCCCCGACATGAAAATAAAAAATATTGCATCCGTGTTTTGTACACACACACACACTAACGCGGAACGCGATAAGCAACCGATATCAAATTATGCGTCGCTCCTCCCCGCGCAGAAGCGCGATTGCGATGTTTCTCTTAGTTTTTATATTCGGTTGCGCGCTCGACGACGATTCAACGATGTTATGTCTGGCGCAATGAAAAGGGTACTCTCGTTATTTCGTCACTCTGCTGATTCCTCAATACATCCGCGAGTCCGAAGGAAGCAAAACATACCGGCGGCGCGGTAAACCTTGATCGAGCATCGGCGCGCGTATAAATAGAAGATCCGGCGCGGCAGAGGCGAAAATCTATTTTGCGATTCCCCCGCGACCAGGCACGTGTCCGGTCGTAATGTTCTCAATGCCCCCCTCTCCCCTCACACTCGCGGATGTGTGCGCACGCCGCGACCGCGTACACAAAAATAACACGGAGCGTTTTCGCACGAAGGGAATTCGCCTTTCCATTCGACGGGAGAGAAAAAAAAAAGGAGAGAAGGAAAAAACGTCACCGGCGAATATTTATTCTGGCACGACCGGACGATTGACTTATCGCGGACAACGCGGCGCCCGTTGCTTTTTTTCTCCTCCCCGACGAGAACTCGTTAGCCGTTAAGAAAAACAACGAATTCTCGTGTGTAAAAATACGGATTTCAGGAATGCGCCGAATTCCGCGAAGAGCGCGATCCCCCCCCCCCCCCTCTCCGCCGCTCACGCGCGTGCAACCTCGGCGATCTTGAAGCGAGGAGAGCAATAGGGGAAATCGAAATCACACCGAAGACCTTGTTTCTCGCCGACTGCGAGTTTTTAGATTGAAACTGAAGCTACACATCAAGTGTACACAGACTAGTAGGGTGATCAAATTTGTGCCGATTTTTCACTTAACGAAAAATAAATAATACAAAATATGATAAATATAATAAATTGTATTAGAACTGATTGACCCTGTTAAATCTGCGAGCACCGCCAATAGGCGTAAGATGAAAAGTCCTTGCCGTATACAAACAGCATCTAACGTCCGACGCTGACTTTATTCTCATCGAAGTTATTTAGTTCAAACATAATAGAAAACTATAGTGATTGTTTGATCTCGATATAATAATATAATAATGACTACAAATTTTCTTTATTTACCTACGATTACCTAATTCATTTTTATTAAAAGTCCCGATTCTCTAATCTTGACATCTCGTAATTAACTAGTCAAGAATTGGTCATCCTAGAGACAAGAAGTCTCTAGAGACAAGAAGCTTTGGGTAAAAATAAGTTCATTCGGTCGATTATATAATTACTTTGATCTCTGAGCTTGTATTCACGGTGTACTCCGGAAAATAAGGGACACTTGGAACGATTTGCGGCACGCGAGACAAGTTGAAAAATTGGGACGTGAAAATGCGCACGGCACTTTTCAGAGCAGGTGGTGACTCGGCGCACGTACGTTACGTATCATCGCGTCGCCCTGGACTTTTCGCAATGCGTTCTCGGGGGAGTTATCGCGGTATGCTATTGCGCGCAAGGTCTATTGCAATGTGAAAAGCGCTTACCTGTTGCGCGGCACGCTGAACCAGTATTCGGGACGCAGCTTCTTCTTTCCGTAGCTCATGATCGGCGTAGATCGCGGTATCTTCTTGTCCTTCGGTCTGCCCGTACGTAGTCTCAGGTACAACGGTGGGTCTTCGCAGGAACGCGCCGGTCGTGGGATCAGTTCTGTGTAATGCAGAAGAGGCACGTTAGCGTCGGATCAGCTCGATCGAATGAAGCTGTTATAGTCTCGACGGATTTTTCTCTCTTTAGATTCGATATATAATAATACGTATCTAATCCACGCGCGAGATAGGTAGGATTTACGATTTCGTTATAATAAACAGGTCTCTTTATAATAAGAAGCTCTCTCTCTCTCTCTTTCTCTCTCTCGCACACTCACTTCGGACTGTTCCCCGCATTCCTTCAACAACTACTCAAGTCACACGTAAACACACACAGAGAAACAGATCAAAAACACGTATATAAGTTGGAAAACGAGGCAAGCACATTATCATAAAAAAGAGTGAGTAGTAGTAGAGTGTCAGAGTAAGAATTATCATGTGAAAAGAATAACGATAACAATGACGACAGGTGTAATAATAATAATAACAATAATAATAGTAGTAGTAAAAATAATAATATTAGTAGTTTAATAGTACCAGACATACTGTGGGAGAATTCGACAGAATGCACGTGCAGCAAGAAATCGTGATGAAATCGAAATAACCATCGCAGCGGCACGGTGTATACAGATCGCCCGCAGATAGTTGCGCAAATCATGTTTAATGCATGGCAATAAAAATTAGGAGCAGACAGAAATAACGTCAGACACGATCGAGAGAAGACGCGTAAAAATAGAAGGAAGGAAGGAAAGAAAGAAAGAAAGAGAGGCGAACGAAAAATAGGGAATTCGTGGCACAAGGAGAGAAGAGCAAGCTAATACTGTATGAACCTACCCAGGCCTTCGAGTTCGGGAAAATTAGGTGCTTGGACTAGAGGGACAACAGAAACAAATGACATTACTGCATTAGTATGAACCTATTGCTAGCCAAATGATGAAACCCGTTGTGCTAATCTGAAATAGATAAAACATTACTGGAGAGAAAGATAGAAGGATGACTGAGCGATCTATGCGGAAAACAGATATTACTACTGGTATCCGTAACGATCGAACGTTCGGAGACGCGGCTGGACGACGAAACGATCGTTCGGCCGTTACGGACGAGATTAATAATACACGTGAAATTCGAAAGAGTTCGAATACGAGTATTAAAGTGGCAAGAAGTCGTTTAAAACGAGACGCGCGCTCGTCGCATGCAATCGAAACTGACGGCGCAGCGGCACAAAGGGTTTCAAGATTCTGCAGATGTATTCATATATATTTGTCTTGTGATCGGGAGAACGTATGTTATATAAGTGCTTGTTCAGTTGAATCTCTATATTATGATGCCGTCTGTGGAAATATGTATTTAACGCATCAGTGATATATCAGAATCCAAGCTGAATGATCGGTGACCGTAAAACGATCCACATCGAGGAAAATCTACGTGATACAAACTTACTTTCTCTCTTTCTCTCTCAGATTATACCAGACACATGTCTCGTAGATTGAAGGAAAGCGATAATAGTAAATTCAATGGAGTGATACACGAGCTGATAATGAGAAACAAATACAGTCTAAAACAACGGTAAACTACTTTAAGTGTACAGCGAGATAAGCGCATTTGGTTACCGAGAGTCCCGGTAAAAAGGTACCTGGCGACATACGAAACGAGGAAAATATGAAATTTAGAAATCGTGAGAGAGATCACCCCTCCCACGCTGCCATCTCATCCTCAGTAATTTATAGCCAAAGGCGCTCGAGATTCTACGAGAGTGGGACAATAAAGTTGCAAAACAACACCGTTTAAAAAGCTGTCTATATGCGTATATCGGGCAAGTGCAGTGCGTGATGTATATATCCCGTTTGCTTTTTATCGTCGCTCGTGTGAGTTCTTCCCAGCCGAATGTATCATCGATATTACGAATGTCGTTAACGTATCAACCGTGACGGTGTGTGCGATGATACAGTGTGTTGGAGTGATAATAATGTCTTCACGATTCATTAGACTGTCCATTCCGATGAGAACATGAAGTATGTATACGGAGCTCGGTGCGATCGCGATACTTACTGTCGAAACTCACAAACAGCTCCGGCATATCATCGACCGAGACCATGCTGCGGTAGTCCAGTCGCGGTGCCGTCGTCGAGGTCTTGCTACCTCGACTGCTGTCGACGCTGCTGCTGCCGGAGGACGTCAAGGGTTGCTGTCTGATGAAAGTACCTACGGAGGAGCGCCTGAAAGAATATTTACGAATAAGTGACTATAGTGCGAAAGGAAAGAGTGAAACAACATTCCAGAACGCCTCCGAACGACAAGTACGTGTTGATTAGCTGTCTCGTTGAAATGCGCAAACACTTATCGCACGTACTCGTGGTTCAGAAGCGACGTGTGTAATAACACATTGATAACAAGAATATAACGGGGGATTAACAATCAAGGCGTATCCGGTATACACGGTGAAATAAATCATTTAGCTGCTGAGAGGGAAGAGGGGGAAAGGGGGAGAGTACTAAACATTGTGTTAAATTGATCGTGTGTTGGCTGTAAGCGGTCTGGAGAGTAGTATCGGCAGTGTCTATAACCTGATCGATCTTTCAGCAAATAGTACGATTTACCTGAGAGCAGGAGCCTCAATCCCAGAGTGTCGTGATAATAATAAAACGATAACAGCGAAAACAATGGGAGAGTGTACGGGAGGTAGAAGCGTTTGAATTGTAGAATCCTCCGGGTACGATTTTGTATTGAAATTCGATCATTTGAAATTCATTCGTGTGGTTACGTACACTTAGCCATGCGAAACTTCACACATTCACGGTCTTAATTAAATACTGACAACCGGCGACAATTACAACGTGTGTGAGAGGATTCTACCGAAATAAAACGTCCACGAAACAGTAAGTACAGAAACGGATGAAGAGTAAAGATGAGAAACCAGTCGGGTGAAAAACAGTGGGAGAAAGGGGGGATACGGGGAAAGGGGATACAACAATGTAGGGTCACGATCGGGTCCAGACTCACCCGATGAGGCCTCCCGGACCAGGTGAGAACTGAGGATTGCTGGAGTCCTGGGAGAGAGAGGAGGCGGTGAGCGGAGGAGTTCCGCCCGCTCTACCGCCCCCGCCACTCTCTTCGCTGGGGGTTTTAGCAAACAGGCCCGAGCTAAAGTCACTCACCAGGTTGATCGGCGAGCTTTTATCCACCACCATTACATATTTCTTTGTTAGTTACATCAGAAATGACATTAAAGCGTTAGTGAGGTCTAAACTTGTAAACGCAAGCGCGACGTTAAGGCGCGACACAAAGATCACCCAACTTTTAAACATCGCGATCGGTCGTGAGCGACAGCTAAGAATTCTCGAGAACGGCAATTGGACCGGTTAAATCACTCCCACGTGTACCCCTCTCGTATCCCGCAACGATTCTCATACGCAAGAAGCCACTCTCACTCTACGCAAGTAGCTAATGTACGCTAAGTTACAACAAATGAGGCTACACCGGAAGGTTCCATGATAACATACTTATTCAAGTTGCGACTTCGTGACGCAACGGTAATTAACAATGATGCGCAGTTGTTCACGGATAACCTCATTTGTACTCTGTGTTCTCTAAAAGTCAGCGAAAAGCAAATGATAAATAAAAGTTACGTCACACAAAATAAGAGACGAACGAGACCGCGTCTCCTCGCATGTGTGCGAAACCCTTGCGCGTTTGCTCATTCTCGACGCAGACAAATAGAAAGAACGAAGAATATAGAAGCGTTTGTGAAAATCATACGTCACATAATACTGAGAAGGTAACTCTCGAACGCACTAGGTGTCGCAGAGAATCGCGCGAGTCGCGACGTGACATAAATTTGTTCACCTTGAGAAAACCTTGCTGAAGACGGAAGAGTGATGGGAATCCGCGCTGTTCGGCAGGCTCGACACCTTGTCGGAAATGGATTTGCTCTCGTCCTCTTTCTCGCCGGTTAAACCCTCCATCCAGGACAACGGGTACGAGAGGCGTTTCAGCATCTGAATGTTAGGACGGAGATGTTTCACGTAGGTAACATCGGCATGGCGGAATGTTACGAGCTTAAACACACACCTTGTTCCTCCGCGTTTCCTGTTTATCGTCCTCCTTGTGCTCCTCGTCCTTCTCTTGCTCTTCCGCGTTGCTCTCTAAGCTAAAGGACACCGAGCTGGCCTTTTTCCTGCCGTTAATAACGGAGCCTGTCTCCAACGAGCTCGTGATGTTCGTCGGCGCTATCGTTATCGGCGGTACCCAGTCGGAAGATAAGACAATATCCGCGTCTGAATACACCTTTTTCGACGGCATAGGCTGCACTATCGGAATAGGTGGATTGGGCTCGCGGATATCGATACCGGAATCATGGCACGACAATTTGACTAGAGATCCTTCTTCGTCCTCGGGAATGGCGTTTGATTTCGCTGGCTCCGCCTGTCCCAACGATTTAACAATATCACTCGCGTGAATTAATCATTTCATGGAATTATACGCGCTGCACCTTCTTTCGTAACAGAAATAATCACCTTATCGGAATTCAGCGAGTCCTGTTGTTCATCATCAACGGAAAATGTGCTTCGATCTTTGCTAGGAACAGCCCAATGATGATCCAGCATGGAGCGTCTACGTTCCTCCAACGTCCTGCTGCCTTGGCCGCCGCTGCAAAACTCCTTCTCGCCGTTATCCTTCTCCTTCTCTTTCTCTTTGGTCGAGGTCTCCTCCTGGTTATTTAGAACGCGAGTTATTTCGTTCGCTCGTTAAAACACACTCGCTTGACGTTGAATGAAATCCGACGTTGCTACGAAAAGATACGTACAGTTTGGAGATTTGTGGGAGTGACGAGTTCACGTTCGAAGGCCTTTGGAAAAGCGTCGCCGTCTCTCTCGGCGCTGCTGCACACGCTCTCACTGTCGTCGCCCGCCAGCTCCGGGAAATTCTCGTCTTTCCCCGGCGACTGGCACTTACGATTATCTACTTGGGGTTTCTTCATGTAGTAAATCTCAGGTTTCTTATCCAGATTGCCGGCCTCGGTATGGGACACTCTCATGTGCGCGATGTCATAGTAAATCGCAGCGTTCACTACAAACTCCATCGGAGCGATCACCCCGTAAGACTCGGCACCGTGCTCGATGACAAGAGGATCTGACACGTTCGGGTCGAACATGACTGCATTTGGCGTAACCAACAGCACACCACCCACCACACCCTGGAAAAATGTTCAGAAGAGATGTCACATGGAAATCTTACATATATCTGAGGAGGATGCCAGAAGGACGTGTCGTAAATAGAGGGACAGAAAATTCGAGTGATACCAGTTGAAAACAACCATAGGTTCATACAGAATGGCATAAAATCAATAATATGTATGATCATGTATTACCGGGGACAGAAGGAATGTAACTTTGGGCACAATCAGGTTCTTCACTTTCAATGTCCCTTGGTATATAAAACACACAAGAGAGGCATTACCTGGCCATCTGTGATGTGCCGGACGTTTATTTTGAGGAATCTTTCTCTAAACGGCTGTTCATCCTCCTCTGTAGTTACACTGGAAGTCCCAAGAGGCGTTTTTATACGCTCCATATGGCCCGGTTTCGGTGACACAGGTCTCAGATTGTCCAGGAGCTCTGCAAAAGAATTCGCACGACATCAGAGGAAGAGACCACGGGCAGGATGGGACCGCGTTATAAAACCACTTATACGTACGCTGCTGTATTTATTATAGCATAAAAAAGTCAGAATGATCTTTCCCGAGGATCCCCGACGGCTTCGCATTTCTCGATCGTGTCGCCCGCGACAGCACGAAATAACTATGACAATAGGCACTTCATTTGAATCTTTATCACTTTCAGGCAGGCGAGCGCTGATAATGATCTTGATTCAAAGTCTCGTGATGTTTAAAACGGCGGACGATACACAGCTCGGTTATCTAATGGCGCTTTCCGGAAGGCTTGTAAGCCGTCTGACGCTTATTTACATCCCACTCGTGCGCAACACACGTCAGTGGCAGTCGACCTAACCTCACACCGAGAAAATTCCGATGACTCGTTATTCGTCGACGCGCATGCATGTGCAATTGCGACGAAATCAGTAATCTCGTCGGAGTTTCATCTCTGCCACAGCTGTTACATGGCAACGGAGCCGGGGTTAGGTTAGCTTGGCGCGTACCCATATTTAAAGCGCGCTTTGCGTCGATCAGCTGACGGTATACCGGGTGGCCCGAACGGGATGTTTTCTTACTCATCACGAGCGCAACGATGATCGGATAGAGCGGCGAACGAACGCGAGTGATCCGAAACGACTGAGAGGGAAAATGAAACCTGTTTCGGGCCGCTCGACTGATTTTCCACGACGAGCGCGCCTCGTCTGTTTCGCAATCTCTTCGAGACTCGTCCGCGGCCGATTTATGTACGAGAATATCGCGCCAGCTGTCTGTTGCGCTCTCTTTCTACAATCGACAATACGAAGCGTAATGAATTATAAGCGAAAAGCGATAAAGGAAGAAACGTACAGGATGTTGCAAAACTACCGGGATCTCCCCCGACGAGAGCTTCAGGCATCGTGCTCCTCTTGTGTGTGTGGCAAAGTTCTCACATACGTAACTATGTATCATTTGTACAGAAACTTGTTGAAGTTACCTTCGCGGTGAAATTGCGTTTTCCGCGACGGACGCCGTGCGGGCCATTCTAGCCGCATATTGCAAAAGATGTAAGTCCACGAAAGACGCCGCTCGCCATCGACATCGTCCTCCTCTTCCCCGCGTGTCGACATTGTGACGACGTGTATACTTGCGCTCCTCCGCGAATATTGCGATCGCGTGCATGATACGCGCGACTAACGCGACGACGACGAACGGCCGCTCGCGAAGAGAAGACACAAATAAACTTCAAGTTTGAGCAAGTGTGCATAACAATCCGTTCGGCTATTGTCCCGCTAAACGGCCGACTGGCGTCCGTGAGTCACGAATATTGTGTAACGTTCGAGAACCGAGTATTTTCGGCACGTAAGCGTTAATATTCCTTTCGCGTGGACGTACCGTGCGGAAATTAATTGGCTATCATTCGCGAATAATCGGGGGAACCGTCTCGCCGGAAATTAGATAGATTTCTTAGGAGTCGTGTATCATGACTATTAACGCGAAGCATGCATTACAAATAGACGTACGATACACGAGATACAATGTGGAAAGAAAATATTGAGCATCAACGGCTCTGCTTGGTCTCACCGGAGGAGAACAATTAGACCCATTAAAAGGCCTTAACACGGATGTTCTAGTGCCATTTGAATATTAATGTATACAGTAAAAAGACATTTTGTATTCGTGTGAAAAAAAATAGGTCCTTGTTGAAATTTTTATATTAAGTCTTTAACATACCCGTGCGTTAATTTAACACATTGTGTTTAGGTTATCTCTATATTTTTTTATGTTGTGTCGATATTCAACATGTGTAAGTAAAAGTGTGTTAAAGTAACACATTTTACACTTCAAAGTCGATTAATTTTGTGTCAATTTTGGATATTTGTGCTCTTTTTCAACATCCACGGGTATTCTATTTTCTATTTTTCAACATCCACAGGTATTCTATCTTATATTCGAAAACACCTGTATAATCGAGCTGAAGTCTGCGAACGTTCGCCAATATTTAGATCTGATTACCTATTCATGTCTATACATCGCACTAATACTTTCCATAAATCCTTTTTAATTATAGGCATTACGAACTGGAACTCGTTGCCTTCGGCATTTAAAAATGTATCGCTGGCATCATTTAAATAATCCAGCTTTAGCTACTATATGAAACTGCAGAGTGCGGGGACCCCCTCAGGCTCCTTCTCATCCTCGTTTTATTCTGCGCCTTAATTCATTATTACATCATCCTTGTCTACGGTACTTCATTTATATTCATTCATATCACCTACGATACATCGACATGATATATCATCAATCAATTTATGATACTTCATTAGCATTTTCCTTCATTTTTCTGATCTTTTTCTTATTCTTTCCGTTCCGCGAGGATTGTCCATATCTTTAGAGCACTAGTTCTTTCTAGTTAACTTCTTCCACAAGATTTTCGACCGACCGGTCTTTTTAACATTCACCTTGAGCGAAAGTACGATAACTTCCGAACGATCCGACGCGGTTTCGTCACGCGGACTCAGGGCGAGGCACGACGAGTCCGCCGAACATTATCTTGATTAGTTCGCGCCAACGTAACGTCGACGAGCGAACGCCTCGACTATCAACCTCCACCTCCAACCTCCAATAATTGACAGGTGTGCGTGGGATTCCACGTGCCGAGACGACGACGACGACGGGCAAACAACGTGAAAAAAACGCTCGTGTTAGTCACAATGGCATTACTGTATCGACCTCTCTCTTTCTCTTCTTCTTCCCCCGGAGACAACACGTAACGCGGCGTGACGGCGCATTAATATTCATTCGTGGCGGCCGACTTTGTACACAGTCAGATAATATCGATATCCCAATTCTTTTCGGGATATGTTTAGTCAGGTGAGCCAATCTAGCGCAGCACCGCACGCCCGGGCGTAGCTCAGCCGCTCCGCAGAGACTTGCATTATTCATGCCGCGCGTATTAAATCTGTCTTGCGCGTTAGCATAATGCGCAACAGGATACAGGACCTCCGGGCAACGTTGTCGGCGTCCTCGTAGTCGTCGCTGCCGCCATTGTCGTCGTTGTCACCGTCGCACGGATCGAAGAAACGGAATCGGTCGGAGCCGAATCGCCAATAAGAATAAAATCGCGCACGTTGAATGCGCGCGTGCTCTCTCTCTCTCTCTCGCCCCCGGTGCGCGTTACGTGTCGCAAGAAGAAAAACACGTCCTTCGGCGGATTCCGCTTTCTTGGCCGGCTTGTGTCAGTCCTCCGCAGAGACTTCAAAGCGTTTCAGCGTGGCCGCACGTGTTATACGAGCGGACGTATTCGCACGGCCAATAAACAAGTGCAATAATCCCCAGTCGAGATTTATTGCGGTCTATGTAACGGTCCCACGAAAAATAGTCATTTTAACAAGCGATGGGACACGTGGCCCGCTGATGCGAGAGCCGATTTTACTTAGCCTTGGCAGTCGACGCGCAGAATCGCCGTCCGCTGTTTCTGTTACCTCCCGTAAGGGTCCGACGATAAGCGGGACAAATAGTCGAGTTGACGGCGAATTTATTCCGATTATTCGCTCCTCGACGATTCGTTACGATCACAGCGAGCGAATGTGTCATCTCGTAAGATTTTGCCCCCTTCGTCATAACAGACGATTACACTCGGAAAAGGAATTAGCTATAGATGTTAAAACAGGGACGGCTAATGTCGTTGTTATTGCAGCTAAATTTGTTAGCTGTTTCCAATCAAGACGTTACAGCAACACAATATAGCCGTACCTTGCAGTAGATGCACTTTACCTTTAATAGTTAATGTCTCTATTTTAGCTGCCATACAAGGAAAGAAGTTTCTCTGGATTTAGTACACGCGTTGCGTTTAACTTGGATTTGTTTAATAGAAATAACATAGGTTAATATCAAATATCGTTTGAATGAAAACGTTTCGTTCGAGTAAACTGTGTTGTTTGATAGAAAAAAAATTGTATTTAGAGGAAATAATATATTTTATTTCCAACGAAAAAATTTATTTCATTATATATTAAACATTATTCTACTGAAACAAAAGAGTTCTCCAATATTTTTCTGACATAGCGTTACTTCTTTCAAATAACTTACTGCTTATGACAGCCATTGTAATGTTTGGATAGAAATATGAAAGGAATATGTCATTTGACGTGAAGATATTTATTATTTAAGAAACCAAGCAATCCTGTCTGTTGGATCAAACATTCATTTGCTCGCTTCAAAGAACGGATTTGCTTGGATTCACAAAATTTTACCAGATCCTCTTCCCTCTCCGTGCACAGCTAAATCTCAGCTGCTTCGGCTAATTCTTTCTCCGAGTGCGTGAGCCGTCTTTGTCTCAAGGAATCCGATACTCGTGAAGGGAGTCTCCGTAACGCGTTGAAACCCGCAAGTGAAATTGAGTAAACGCGGAAGTGAGATTTCGGAGATTGTCAGAACGAGAGCTTCTCCGGCTCGGCGCGGAAGAAGCTTACGTAAAACGACGCGAAGACACTCGAGAAGAATGACGGTTAAGTAAGATGACGCTTAAGAATCACCTTTCTCCTCGGGCGGTAGATCGTCCTGGGACTCGTGGTCGTGGCAAGGATCGGGGCTGGGCGCATCGGTGGCCGGTCCGCCGCCCGGACGTCCCTCCCCTTTCGCTGGCACCCATAATTGCTGGCCGGGATAAATGAAGGTACTTCCGAGCCTGTTCAATTTGCTCAACTCGGACGGCGTCGTATCGAATCTCGCCGCCACTGACGTGAGCGTGTCTCTGTCGCCCACCTGTAATTACGAAGGCAAACACGCGTCATTAAGCGTCAAGAGAATTACTTTCTTCCCGCGCGCAAACACCGACGGGTACCACCCCCGTCAACCCCGCGGCGAGCGTTCGCGGAACTGCGCGACGCGTTTAATCGAATAAATGGCAGAAAACGCCGACGGCGTGCGAATGAAAAACGGGGCGAAATGAATCTCTCGTTACGAGCAAGAGCACGATATCTCGAATAAAGTATAAAATATAAAGCGTGCCCGAAGCGCCCTCGCTGGAGATGACGCAAAGACTCGTAGCGATCCTCGGCTTGCAAGCGTATTACATCGGCCTTACTTAGAAGTGCGCTTTTCCTTCGCTTTCCATCGATACTCATTTTCATCCTCCGCTTCGGCTCGTCCGTGCTAGCGGACGCGTGTATCCACGAGAGAACGCACCCCGTCGCTGCACGAAGTCTCCCCGACGAGGCGCGCGATAAAACCACCGTTAGTCCGCGGGCGCGCACCTGAGCTTTCTCCGCGATTTTCCCGCCGTGTACGCGCACGCGAGTGTGTACGAGACCATTAACCCATTTACATAAGCCGACAGAAATGGCGCGAGAGAGGTATCGGGCGATGGAAAATTGAATTCCTGGAAAAGGAGCCTCGAGGCGCTCTCGCGTCGAGCGAGCGGTATGTCTCTTATGCAAATATTCTCTCGTGTGCAACGACCTGTACAGCGCCGAGCGCAACAATGCCGTCGCAGTCGCACTTCGATACGACCGGCTATTTGTCGCGATCGCTTTCTCCACAAACAAAAGGCGAGCGGGTAAGGAAGCGCATACCGGGCCGATGTAATCCAATTAAAAAGCTCGTCCTCGCACGAGCGTTAATTTCACCGCCGCGACGATGGCGCGCCGTACACGGAGCTGTGCGGAAAAAACTTCACGTGTAACTTCGGATGTTTCTAGATTGCGTTCGCATTTCTTTCACGTTTCTTTTGGAAATTTTGCGTTCACATCGAGAGTGATATTAAGATATCTCTCTAACACGGGGAGAGAGAAGTGAAATAAGAATAACTAATTATATTAATCTAGGCTTATAACTCACGATCTTTTCTTAAATCAAACGAATAAGATATATTGATTTTTATAAAAAGATACTATTCATTAGGTATCCCAAAATAGCAATCGATGAAAACATCATTTTCAAGACCGAGTGCTTTCCGCACCACTCGGCGCTCCGGTGTTTTTTCCATGGAACACCAGCGGAAAATAGGGTTTCCCGACGCATAAAACACGATTTATGTCCCTCGAGGAAATTCGTTAATTATTCCGCGACACTTCAACCCGCTCTCACCGATTGCGCGCTGTTTACCGGCACATCTCAGCATCCCCACTTTAGTGTCTTCCGTAATTCCATTAAGTGTGCCGTCACGCAGAAATCTTGCCACGCTATTATCATTTTTCAAAGCAAGTTCCCCGAAGCTTAAACCTCTCGCTCCGACAATTAAGACGTTTATTTCCACCCGACGTCGACGCACGCGCGATCCTCCGTCTGTTTTTATTATTTCTAACACCGCTTCTCGAAAAGCGATTTTTATTGATTCTCGCGCTTATCCTTCGAATGCCCTCCTCCCGCTGACCGACGCGATTCACCTAATTTTGAAACGAAATTTGTTAGGTTTAACGATATCTTTCATGAAGGAACGACTTCTACGTTAAATGAACGGTTAAACAAGCGGCAATTTTGCTTCTATCGAAGACGGAGTCTGTTCGGGATTGATCGAAGAACAAGAATCCGTCGCCCGTTTGTTTTTCAAACGTCGCTTTCTCCCGAACGAGCAAGCTCCCCCGAAACTGGAGACTGTCGACGAGTGGTTAAAAATTAACGTCGATCGCTGCAGAACACGCGGAACACTATCTCATTTTCTCACCACACCTGCTCCGGGCATTTTCCATTCACGAGACGACGAATTTTTAAAAAAATTTTTTAAATTAAAAAAAAGTTACTTGTCAAACAACAAAACGGAAAGCGAACACGTCGTTTCCATCTTGACGTGCGCGCTTTCGACCCATTCTTCATTCTAGCTGAAAATATAGGACGATCGGGATTAGGTAAGCGATAGAGAAAGCCACAAAATTCCTTCCTTTCCTCGTTCGCGTCCCATTAGTGGTGCGGTCGAGCGAGAAAAGAACGGCAGAGATTAGACGCGTGGGTGCGACGCGGTGGAGAGAGGAAAAAGAGATAGATAGATAGATAGGGACAGAGAGAAGAGAGATCGATTAAAACGGACAAAAAGTGAGAATCGCGATGACGAGGCTGGCAAAAAAGACGTAGAAAAAGCGGCGACGCCAGCGCGACGAGGATGGCAGGAATGTTTTCTAAAACCGCGAAGAGCAAAACGACGAGCGGGAAGCCCATTGTTTCAGTTTCCGCGTCTTTTAGCTGCGCGACTTCACAATCCTCGTCTTCGTTTTCGCTCGGGCGAGATCTGCCAAGCCACAAAAGATCTCTCTTGCGAGAGGACTCTCCTGTTGTCTCTATCCCCCCCCCCCCTCTTTTCTCTCACGTCTCTCGATCCCCCGTCAATTCCCCGTGACCGTCTGCGCGCTTCTCTCTGTGGATGGCAGATTACTAGACAGCCGCGTTCACTCAGACAATGCACCGAGCCATCCGCGTCCGCGAAACGCGATGAAAATGTTACTGTTTCGTCGTACATCGTCGATCTTTGGGAGTCAAGTTGATACCTACACAGAGAAAGATTTCTTTGTATTTAATAAAATTTCCTTAACCGAAACAAATTTGTCCTTGGAATGAAACAAACAAACGAACGTTCGATTCAACAAATAGGATTGTTTCTCAAACAATAAATATCTTTACGTCAGTATTTCTCTCATATTTTCATCCAAACATTACAATGGTTGTCGCAAGTAATAAATTATCCGAAATAAATAACACTATGTTAGGAAAATATTAAAGAACTTTTTTGTGTACTTCAGTGGAACAATATTTACTATGTAATGAAACCAATTTTTCTTTTATTGAAATTAAATATTATAAATTCCCTCTAAATAATATTGTTTTCTCTATCAAGCAACAAAATGGTTTACTGTAATGAAATAACATTTTCATGCAAACAAAATAATATTTGATATTAAATTACGTTATTTATATTAAATAAATCGAAATCAAACACGTCTACTAAATCCAAAGAAACCTCTTTCCCTGTCTATGAATAGCTCGTGGCTGAAGTCTAAATCTTGTGATAATTAAATTCTCCCGATTTTTAATCCGGACTATAATTCATACGAATAACCACGACGTTGCCTGTCAAATCAAATATTTTTCCCAAGTATTTTCATTATCATCATCACTCCCACTCGGATAGTTTCTGATGCGCCAAGCCGTATAACAATTTCCATCGGGGAATCCCAGCTTAGAAACTATATAATGTAACTTCCACAATTATGAAAATTTGTTTAAATACTTTGATACGCGCAAAGTCGGGAGCGAATGAGCGAGCGGGCGCAAATACATTTCTCCGTACTCTTCGGGAAATTTCTTTGTAGTTAAAATTCTACGTTATCGCAAGTCAAAGTTAAAATACATCCTGGATGTAACTTCGCTCAGACATTGATGAAACGATAAGTGTGAACTTGGAAAACGCTGTCGCTTAACGTGCGCGAATGTAAACGAGCGTCGAGATGCAGCGTGAGGAAGAGGGTAGAATTGTACATTAATCGATCAACGGGAGGGGAGGGGAGTGCAAGGAGCCGAAACGGGCGGCATAAGCTGACTGTAATAGAACAAAGATTGCCAACGCGCGATTAGAGAACGCGGGGATTTCGCCACGGCCATTGCGATTCCGCCGCCATTAAACAGGATAACGGCAGCGGTCACCAAAATTGTCGCAAGACGACGTCAGCCAATTGACATCGTGCGTATCAAGAGGATGCAAACGTCGAGATCGTGCATACTGAGCGCTATTTCTTACGAAATTGACTAATAAATTTCTAATATTTCTGAATTCCTCCGAAATAATGTCATTTTTTTAACCACTGGATAATTCGAACCATTAACTTACGTTTATATATATCGCGATTAGATTATATATTAATTCAATATAATTGAGAGATTAAATATTAATGTTAGTTATTATAATATAATTATTAGGTAAACATCATTACATTACATAAACTTTCAATAATAATTCTAGCGCGTGTGCGAGCACAATGTAACGTAATATTCTCGGGCAGAGTTTGTCGGCAAAAATACGACCAATTGTGTGCAAACTAATTGCTCAAACTAATCGTTCTGTAGAAAACGAGTCGAACGAGATAATGAACGCATTCATGGATCGTATTTATTTACCGTAACGCTGCGGAAATACGACCTTCGGTTGGCTGTTCTCGCGAAGTTTATCGAGATGCTAATAAAAGTTCTTCGATTCGATCGCGATAAAGCTAAATAACAAACTTCTGCCGACGTAGCCGGCGAGAAGAGATCCAAGATTTTCGTTGAAGTTACTCGAAGAGAATCGCACAGAATGCATCGTAACGACGTTAAACTGGACCAGCCTGAATCTTCGTGAAGCCTCGCTTGGGTCTATTCCTTCCGAAGAGAACCAGTAAGTGCAGCTTGTGCAACAACTCCATTTCCTCAGCGAATAAACGTCGTGCGGACTTCCGCTCTTCGGAGCGTGAGCCTTTCACGAGCGTCGCATTAGGAACAGGTTAAGGTTAGAAGGAAAGGAGAAAAAAAGAGAAAGAGGGAGGGAGTGAGATGCTCCCTTCCTGGAACGATCGAGAAATTTCCCCCGAGGCATGTACCTGCGCGAAATCGGCAATAGCGATCCACTTGATAGCGTATAACGCGCCACGACGAGAGCTCTGATGTCATAAAGCCCAAAGGATTAGAAAAAAAAAAACAATCGAGTTCCATAACTCGTTACCTGTACATGTAATTTGCTTCGTACTTATGCACTTTTCCGGAAAGTGGTGTAAATATCATCACGAAAAATAGGTAATTTGATGGTTACACAGTGGAAAGTGTTGAAAGGTAACACAAATATTATGTCAACAATTGACACAAAATTAATATCCAAAATACGTTAATATAACATGTGTTATTTTAACACTTATAAATGTTGAATTGAATTGACTCAATAAAGTATATCGAATGAACATGTGAAAAATATACTGAGATAATATGTTAAAAATTTAACGGAAAAATTTTAACAAAGGCCGGATTTAACACAAAATGCTTTTCACTGTGTACGCGATCAAGGAGAGTCTCTCACGGCATTCAACGCGTCAGTACGAGGGTCGGAAAAACGAAGGACGAAATGATCGTGGTCGGTCATCATAGAAAGACAACATTGAATCGCTTCCCCGTGTGAGAAAGCCGAGGCCTCGAATTAAACGCGTCGCGCAGGCGGCCCGACAAATGACGAGGAGCGATTCGAAGAGCAAATTCAGATCGCTCGATACAAAGTGTCTCGACCTTGCGCGACAGACACGTGCCGTCTCGCGATCCTTGCATGCACGCTGTTCCAGAATTCTAGCGATGCGCGAGTCCCACCTCCCCAAAGTTCCCCGCATAGCGCGTGTCCGCAGTCTTTGCGAACTCGCCGACCTTTCGCCACGAGCGCGACCCTCCAGGGAGAAACTATTTCGCTAACGAGGGTCTCAGCCCGCTCTCTGTGCGCGGAGTAATTGGAATTCGTGCCGAAGCGTTTCGTCGAGAACTCGCGAGCGAGCGCGCGCGTTGATAACTGCGGTTGATATCCGAAGAGCGAGTTAGTACGTGCGGTTAACCCTTCTCGTCCCGCATCGAGATTCTTCAACGATGACTCTTTTTCCGCCCGTACGCGACGCAATAAACGCAAAACTCACGCGCGAATTCTCCACGCGGATCAATTGGCGCGGGATGTCCCCTCTTCTTCCCCGCCTCTGGCGCAGTGTTTTTCTCATTCGTAAAAATTATTCGTGAATAACAAGAATATGATATTTTTTGTGAAACTATATAGAATTTCTTCGTGTATATAAGCAAGTTTTACCTTCATACAAGATTAGATATATTCTTGTTTATATAGAGTGTCCCAAACTAATCTCGGTTCACTCGTTCTACTTGCACACTGCGTGAACCGAGGTTAGTTTGGGACACCCTGTATACAAGAATATGAATCTCGAATTGATGCTAACATTTCTCCGTTACCTTCTTTGAATATCGTGTTTATTTTAAATCACCGAATGTTTCTCGGATCGAAATATGGAAACCGTTTCGAATTTATTGGACGTTTATCTCGGAGGTACGAGGAAACGCGACTACAGTTACATGCCGCATGTTCGTATGCGCACTGGTAGGATAATGAATATTTACGCATTCGAGCAAAGGTTACATTCGTTCTCCTTGGCACCTAATCGTCTCTCGTCTCGACTCTCGATTGCTCACTGGAATGGTGCAAGTGCATCGTCGCATGCCAGAGCTTAATATGCGCTCAATTATGGCGCTTAACATGCATACATACGCACTTACCGTGTAGGCAATGGTGTTGATGGGCTGGGAGACGCGGCCGTGCTTCTTTTCCTGCACTGTCGAGCCATCCTTACTTTCGTTGTCAGAATCTGCGTGCGGGAAAGAAAGCAGAGAATTAGTTACATTTCACGACGACCGAGAAATGTGTTGATAAACACAGCGCCGCTGCTTATGCAACGCATGCGAATTTATCTCAGATAACCGCCGTGCGTAGATATCTTATCGTTATCCTCGATTTTATTTGTAAACTGTGCACTCGACGGTTTCACGAAACCTGAAGTTCAAGTTAATTCGACTTATCGCGTAATATTCATCCGAAAAGTGTTAAGAGGAAAGATACGATACAGATGGCTGCTTAAAACTATCTCAATTTTCGTCGAGAGTTGAGATAATTTTCAAATTATTGCGTAATAACAATTCATTATTGCCGAGAAGATAAAATCGTCCTACATAACGTCGAGTATTATGAATATAACGAGAATAAACGAAATTTGCTATTGCAAAACACGTACCAATAACACGGAAGGAATATATGATATTTTGTACGTAAAATCACATTTGTCTTCGACGAGAACACCGATCTTTATCGAATGTATTTACAAACGCCCATCGTCGATATCGATATGCGTTCGTCTGAGAGAGAGAGAAGCAGTAATTACTCAGACATACAAAAGAGATTAACGTCGATAATTAGTTGATCTCGCGTATCGCGCTGTTTTCATACACTTTTGTCTAATAAGCTCGTATGATATCAACGACCGGCTCGATGCATAAAGATTCGATAAAGACACTCTGTTACTGTTTTTTTCGAGAGCAAATCCATGTTTAGTGATTATACTTAAGATATAAAAAAGAACATAATGAAGACATTTTATATTTTTACGTTATATATTATCATTACGCGCGCGTTTTCCGCCAGTGAATTTCATTTATGTTCATTGGTTCACACCGACCTTGCTTCGATGGACATCATCACGCAAGACAATATATGGGAAGAGAATTGTTATCAATTCAAGACTCATATTCTTATATAAGCAAGAATATGTAATCTTACATGAAAATAAAACTTGCTTACATGAAAAAATTATAGCTCCACTAAAAATATCGTATTCTTGTTATTTAAGAATAATCTTCACGAATTGAGAGAAAAAAATATTGAACAGAAAGAATAATATCTTCAAACTAAGAATTATATCAATTTAAAAAAATCGTTCTTTCTATCCAATAATTCTTCTTCTCAGAATTCACGAAAATTATTCTTGAATGACAAGAATATTATTAGTGAAACTATACAGAATTTCTTCATGTAACCAAATTTTATCTTCATATAAAATGATATATTCTTATTTATATGTGAGAATATAGGTCTTAAATTGATACTAATTTTTTTCCGTGTAGTGATCTCTATCGCAATTCTCATACGTAATCATTACCAGCCGATAATATCACGAGAATATCATTCGTGCCGATCTCGCTCGCACTGTTTTGTTTTTTTTTTCACAGAAATATCGCGCGTCACATGATTGTTCGCGTATCGCACGATAATTATCTCCGCGCCGGACACTGGCGGGAAGCTAAGTAACGGCTTGAATTTAATTCCTGCGGTCCGCGTGCATTAGTCAGCCGATGCGCGAGCGACCGCCACACACCCTGCGTCCATTGGCAATGAGTGCATACAGGCGACGGTGCGGTGATAAACGAAGGAACAGCCACGTGACGCAAAAGTCATTACGGGGGAGGGGTGAGAGTCCACGCCGCTCTGGACAAACGCGGTTAATCACTGTCAATTTGAACATTCTTCGCCGGCGCCGGCGCGAGAGCACTTCTCTCTTTCAGAGAATATTCATAATAAAAGCGAAAAGAAGAATGACGTGGGGGAAACGACACTTTTATCGCGATACCGCATACATTACCTTTAGAATTTACATTATTATCTTGTGAAAAAAACTGGACAGAATCGATACTCCGCTTAATGAATAACTAAAAATAGCTTTATCGTTCAATTTAACATATCGCAGGATTTCCCCGACGTGCGTATCTGTAATAATCACTTTGGATATGACGATAAGACGACGAATAAAAGTGAAGTGTTAGTCGGAAACGAGTTCTAGCAATAGAGTTTTCAATTTGGAGGATCGCGGAGGAGGATCCTCCTGATTATTTATTGTCGGAAGGATACCGTTCGGCGTTTGTAATCGGACACGAGCCGACATTTAATATCGGCAATCTTTAGTGTTTACTTCTCACGCGATGATCCACATTTAATGCCGGTCCACATTTAATCACGGTCTTCGTCTCGCTTACATTTGAATTATTCACGCTTTGATAGCGTGAAAGCGTGTACGTGCGCATGAGTATCGATTATTCATCTTCGGAATCCATCGATTTCATCGGCTATTTAGCTGCTAATTAAAACTATCGATTGCGGCGTCAATCTTTCTTAAGGATGTATTATCATATATATATATTTTCAATGGCGCATCAAGGGGTCACTCGTAAATTTACTGTTTATCAAGCAAAGATTACGTTTCTATACATTTATTTCATTACCTAAGTAATAAATGTTAATTTAAAATGAAGTTGAAGTAGACAAATACGAAAGTATTATTTTTTATTTTTCTTATTAATGCTATTTTTATATATATTATTTGATCTGACAGATATTCGAACAATAGAAAGAGATATATACGTACTTAAGTATGTGCATATATATATATTTCGAATATTAATATAAATTATAAACTTTACTATTGCATTCTCAAAACAAGATAATTTTGAAGTTTGCGTATAATGTCCGCGTATCAGTCTTTAATACCGCAGTAATTTTTCATAAAAATCTTATTTTTAGTTTAGAAGATATTAAAAATAGAAATTGAATATAGCACGCTAATATCTTAAGGAACACGTGTCAAGTGTTAACTTTAGTTACAAATATCTCCGTTCACGAATCTTTTTTTAACTGCATGAGCACTGAGTTAGATAATATTTCAATGTATACGCGGTACAAATTTTATCGTATCTTTATCAAGTTTATTTCACCTTGCAACTTCCTTCAAAGCGGAACAACTTTTAATCCAGGCTCTGAATTATTGTCAAACTTTCAGTGCCACTTTCAAGCGCAACATGGATCAATTTGTAACTTTTTCACAGTTTTTTCATTATTTAGGGCAATATATCCTTAACCGAGGTGTGGGGAGCCTCGAGGATTCCACGGGAGACATTGTTACTTCGGAAAATAGACTCCGGCATCTTGCGAGCGCGTGACTACTATAATTATTACTATTAAAAGCGCCGATGTCAGATTCTTCGTATATCATAACTGAACCAGCCGCACTTCCTATTGTTCTCTCCGTGCCGAGTCGGCCGAGGAGTACAGATAAATTTTTCTCTATTGTTGCGCGAACGAGCGTGACGGGAGTAACGAGGAGTCGTCGCGAAGAGAGCCTGAAAGGTTTGTTTTCCTTCCGTGACCTTCGATAAACGATTCCGACACTTTGCTCGATTCCCGCCATTGCGTAATAAATCATCGGGATGAAGCGCCGTTATTCCGGGTCGCGACGACGCAGCGTGGCGCCGTCGAGAGCACGTGTAAACCTAACTTTTACGAATTTGCATACTCCGCCACCTCGCAGATGACGCGAGCGTAATTCCCCGATTCACCTCCGTCTGGCGAATACCCCTCGGAACGAAAATGTCGCGATTAATTCCCCGAAAATTCCCGTTCCGCGAAGAAGCACAAGCCGGATTTCCTTCCTTCTCGAAATGATGAAGACGATAAAAAAGGAGATAAAATCTCCCCATCTTGCGCAATGCGAGGAGGAAGTTACGACGCGCCGGCGTAAATCGCGAATAACTCGCCCGGCGCAAAACAAACCATTCGACCTACACGTCTGAGAATTTAGAAAAAGACACGCAAAGAGCGAAAGCCGCGTGGAGGACCGCTTTCGAGACAGCTCAAGTTCAAGCTAAGGAAACAGACCGACGAAAACACCGCCGTCGCGCTCGTTTCTCGCGAGCGTCTTGCCTCGCGTCTTTCTTCCCAATACCTGTGCTCGAGGCGTGCTGTAAGCCGCTTAGGAAGAGCCGCGAGTCTGCCTGCGCCACGTAATACACGACGTAGTCGCGAAATTCCTTTTCGTAGATGTGGATGTTGGTCGGCTCGTAGTCCGCGTACTCGTCCGCGTAGTCCCACTGCGAGCCCATCATGACCGAAACGTCAAATTCCATCGTCGACATCTGCGAGTCGGAGGAATATCGTCGTGTGTCTCTTTCTTTCTCACCTGTTTATTTTTTTCAGAATCGCCGGAAGGAAAACCGTTCGAAATTCGTCCTCGGATTCGCGCCCGATATCCCACGTGTATCCGTCGACCACTATCGCCGGAATGACGCGTCACCGTGCTCTGTTTCCGTTGCGGACAGGTGTCAATCGTCAGAGCCAATTGCGCGCGCGGTACCCCTAATAGCGAGTTTACACGAAAATCGGCGAGTCCGATTACTAATTCGCGCCTCGCGAATGCAAAATTGGTCGCGCCAACAATTCCACATATCTCGCGTAAACGTGAGAATCGCGTGCGAGGAATAAGCGATTGGCGCAAATTGTTCGTTCCAAATGGTGTTTCGCAAAGTGTCAAGTCAAATACAACGTGTGTGTGTGTGTGTGTGTGAAATATGCGTCGCGCAAATTACAGCTCCGTATCGCCCTACTAGCGGCGAATTACTTCGTCTTAAATAACGTCGGACGAATCCGACGATAAATCTACTCTTTAACGCCTCTCCCTTTATTTCTTTCCGCTCGTTGGACTCTATCGTGATCTTGCCCGCAACTTGGTGATTCATGCGAACTGACAGTCGACATTACAGACGTCCCACGCAGCGAGCGAGCGCGGCGACCGATAACGTTCCGCAAACTGGAAACTCACTGCGAAATATCGCGATCCGACGACGATTCTTTATCGCAGCAGACCGATGACAACGGCGGAATACGAATCCCGCATTAATCCTGCGTGCAAACCGACGAGCTCTTCGTCGACGAGAGCGAGGCGAGCGACTGAAACTGCCGTCGAGGCGTCTCTCGCGCGATCACGTGAGCGATTAACACCCGCTCGTTCGTCGTCGTTATCGTCGCCGTGGTCGTCTTCGAGGGATACTGTACCGTCGATCGTTCGAGGCCCGGGGCAGCCGATCACGAGATGCGTCCGGACAATGTCGACATCGAACCGGTGCAGCGACGATCGAGGACACCGCGCGATTTACGAATGCCGCGACGCACGGCCGCCGCGACTACGCCGGCGTAACTGATCGCCATGATGAATCGCGCTGACGTCACTCGTTGGCGGGACTATTCAATCGCGCCTGTTCCGCGCTCCTTATCGGCGACAATGCACGGCGATTAATTAAAGAGATAGGTTCTTGGAAGGAGGAATTCCGAGACTGATCGCCGAGATCAATCGATCGCATCGCGAATTTGGCAAAGCCAAATTCTCCTTAATCGATATTTACGAGTGGTATTACGTGGGAATGAATTATTCGCGGGCGATAAAGAGCCGGTTAATGGCCGGGAGTTACGCCACGCCGATAATGGCTGGAAATTCTATTCTCGTCAATCGCTCCAGATTACCGTGAATGTCCCGCCGTAATTGACTGTATAATTGTTATTATTGCATAAGGGATACGTGAAGACCCCGATAGAAAGGCAGAGGGAGAAAGAAGGGTCGTTGAGATAATTAATTTTCCCATATAACAGAGGTGTTCGATATTTGTTCACCGCATATGGCGAGTAAGCCGCTGCGTTGCGGCGAATACATGAATAAGAAACAAACATAATTTTACAGACCTTCGACCGTAATCTCATGCATAAATGAAGAATGCCAATAACCTCGCGGTAGCAACAGCAACTTTATAATTAAGAGATACGATGCTGGGTGAATAAAAAGTCAGAGAAACTAATACAATGTATTAAGCACACGGTAATTGGTGCTGAAAACGGCCCTCTGGAATTTTTTGTTACTTTAACAAAGTGAATGTGTTAAAAAGTAATATGCTGATAAGGTGAATATGTTATTTTAACATTAGATTTAAGTATTTCTTAACGCATTCTCCATGTTAAAGTAACACAAAAATTTAAGTGTTTTTTAACGCGTTTTTTATTGTGTTTAAGTTCAAATCCACACATTGCAAGTACCAATGACTTATCATCTTTTCATAAGGCGTCGTTATTATTTTATAAAGAATTATTACTTTGTATATTATTACACAGTAAAAAGCATCTTATGCTTGTGTTAAAGTCGGTCCTTGTTAAAAGTTTTGCGTTAAATTTGTAACATATTCGTACGTTGATTTAACATATTGTGTTTAGATTATCTCAAATATTTTGTGTCGAATCGATATTCAACACGTGTAAGTATTAAAATATTTTATAGTTCGGTGTTGATTAACATATCATGAATATTAATTTTGTGCTAATTTTTGACATAATATTTGTGTTACCTTTCAATCTTCATTCACCTTATGTTAAATTAACACCAACAATTTCCGTGGATTCTTTGAGAATGAAATGTGTTAAGTTGAACACATTTTACTGTGTACAACGTGTCCGCTTCGCGAGCGACCGTTCAAATCACGGAGCTCAAAGAAGAAGACCGGACTGTTTTCACGCGCTCGCTCCAGGATCAACAGATCCGGCGTTATTACCTCGCGACATTCGACACGTCTCCTTTTAAGACAAAACTAAACATTACGGTCTAAAATTTCAGCTGTAAACAAGTCGTGCGATCTTTAATAATATCATCGCTATTTTCGACAGCGTCATTCGCGGCTCCTCAAACGCGTGTCTAAAATTCCCCGGTCGTAAAGCGGATCTCGCGATCGAGGTGCGAACGATCGAAACGATATGCGTCACAGAGGCGAGCAGAGGCGGGATACTTGAACACGCCGACAGAGAAAGAGAGAAAAAAAGAAGAAGATTGGGGGGACTAACCGGAATTTATAAATCACGACGGACAGGTTTGCTAACGCCAGTTTGTTTCTTCGTCGCCGGTCGTTTTGACGCTTCGTCGCTTCCGAGAAACTTTCATAGCCTATCTGTATAGATTGCACGCGCGCGCTGATATTCGTGCACGTTATAATCGGAAATAAACATTTGCACAGCATGCGCAACCAGTGTCGTTGCAGTGTAAACAGTTGCACGTGTGCACACACCGGAGGAGATAGAAAGAGAGAGAGAGAGAAAGAAACAGAATGAGTGAGAGAGAGCCTCCATAAAAACGTCGATGCAATCGACAATTTGCATCGCACACTCCGGCTCTCGGTTTTCCTCCCGATTTTGCTCCCTCCCAAGAGACGACTTCAATCGATATGATCATTCCAAAGAGCGAGCCGGGAATTAAAACCGCTTACGTAGCCGATAATAACGTCGAAACACTAACGAGATTAAATTATCGGTGAAAAACGAGACGAAATATCCATGCGATAGGATCCGCGCTCGCCTTTCAACCCCCGTCGCGATCGGGTGAGCTTTCAATCCGCAAATAAATAAATCACGCTCGCAACGGTGAAAAAATAAGAAGGATAATCTACCGAGTAAAAAAAAAAAGTGAGAGAAAGAGAGAGAGACAACTTCCCTCGCGTCCGATCCGAGTTTAATTAATAATACGTACTGCAAACGCTATTAACTTCGAGCGCAGGAGGCTAGATTGGGCGGCGGATTACACCTCTCAGACGTGCAATTGCGCGAGCGGCTGGTGCGAGGTAATGAGATAAATTTCTGGCGATAGTTGGAAACAATTGTCCCTTGGCAGGCCCTCGGCTGGGCTCGCATTAAAGCGACGCGCATGTATGCGCACCGGCGAATGATTTAAACGCGCGCGCTAGTTACTCGCGTGCTCGAGAGAAGCGGATTTAATAAACTGCTCGCGGCACCGCCGGGACGAAATCTTCGAATTTTCGGCGGCAATTTCGCTATTCGAAATTCGGAGCGGCTGCGACGATCTATCGGGACGTCGCACGCGTCCGTTCGCGAGCCGATAAGTGCCCGCCACGTGGTGTTACGTTACGTGTTCAAACGGTGCGCCGGCACAGAGAAAGTCCTGCATTAATATAGGAGTAACGTGTATGCTTGAGGAAGGATTCTCGGAAACATATCTTATACAGATGCGCTTTTTTGTTCGCCGCGGCATTATAATTATGCGAGAGCGATAAAATCTGCGATATTTCACCTATGTTCCCGTTATCGATATTAAAATGAATAACGAGCCGATCGTCCGGCACGCTAATCCAATCACTACGACGAAATTACGCAGCACGAAATCACGCTATCTCTTCCCCCTCCCCCTCTCACGCTTACTTTCATCTTTCATTTTTAATTTTCTTTTCTTTTCTAGTATGTTCAGTGCATTCTCTGCTGAATGTTTTGTAAACGCACGCTTGTTTCTAATATGTAGCATCTAGTTTGAATTCTCCCGCCGTTTATTCCTAACGTTCTCTCCGCGTATCTGTTACATCACATTATTTTCAGTTCACACGCAAATTTCTTCAGTAAAGCCATTTTGCGAAATTTGCAATAGTTAACGAGGGATTAGTTCGTAACGAGGGATTATTTCCCTCGTTACGAACTAATAATAAGCATACAGGGAGCCGCAGGTCGGACTCTGTATGAAGAAAAATGGCTTACTCCTGAAGATCTCCTAGCAACGATGGTATCAACTGATAACGAGAGACGTGTTTCTTTTCGGCGCGTTCAGCCGCCCGCTGCTCCCTCCGCCTTTAGAAATCCACCTCTGAAAATCCTCTCGATCGTTGCCGGAAGATTTTTAGAAGCTATCTTTCTTTGTACAGAGTCCGGCCTGTCGCTTCCCGTGCGCTCATTATCTCACACTTGATTAATTCCTCATTAATTACTATTGCGAATTTTGCAAAATGACAACTTTTCCATTCAGCCTCACTCATTCTTGTATATCACAAATACGAAGAATCTATTCCACTCGCTCTCTCTCCTTCTCATTCCATCGCCGGGCTCTTCCGCACGATGATTACCTAACATTGACCTAATATGCGACGTGGTAGAAAAAAGGAGGAAGAAAGAAAGGAATGTTGCGCTAGATAAACAGCGTCCGCTGGATCGCGGATTAACCCGTTCGGTGTATCTCGCGCACAAAGCGAGCCCATAAATTATGCATCGCGACTGAATTATTCATCCCGATTAAAAACCCGCGCGTCTGCGGGCGATCGCAAGGCGCGCGACGGTTGTTTCGCCACCTGCCCGTAATCCGCGGGCGATCTCGCCGCGGCCGGATCTCGCGTTCCGGATCGAGGATGTCACTTCATTAATTACCAGTACCACTTTATCCTTAATACCGCGCGTCAATTAGTCTTCATTAAGCCCGCCGGCGTTGCACGGTGTATCAGTAACGCGTCGATTCCAAATGCTCGCTCGCTTGCTTGCTTGCTTGCGACCGGGCGCGATCGATCACACGTGGCACTTGTGCCAGTTCGAGAAAGTAAGTCAATGTAATTCGTCCGAGTAAGGTTGTGGGCGACCGGGCTGACATCGGAATATACGCGGAGATCCCGGGGACCTTCGGATCGCGCCTGATCGTCATGGTCACCACAGCCTCTCCCCGAACGGAACCGTCGTGGAAAACGTCCGGCCGGATTTCCGCGAATCCGCGCTGAGTATCGTGATTTAAATCAGCTCCATTTTGATAACACGACCGGATCGAGACTGGTCGGTAGTCACGGAAAGAACGTATACCAGCAGACGACACGCTTTTTCAGAAGTGAAGTGCTCCGTCGGATTAATCGAGTAACGAAAATAGTCGTGGATAAGAAAACACCACTTTAATTTATTCCCTCTTCGACCATTTTTCTTTCGCTTTATATCATATTTTTTTAATTTAGCACGATACCGTGGCCAGTGGCTGAGCGAGAAGTGATCAAGTCATATGGCTCGTTACTTGCGAAACGATCGTCCTTTTTGCAAGGATCAATTCTATCGTGATGACGTTCGCGAGTAAGATACGACATGTACGCACTTCGGTAGTTTTTAGAAAGGAAGGTACGTTCACTCGACCGTCTTAATTGACTAGTGAATAACAACGCGCACTCACCCTTTGACAGCTTATCCACCGACTCGAAGCGTCCTTCGACCTTGTTCCGCAAGGAATCCAAATCGAAAGGCGCCGTAAACCCGTGATCCACGCTACGGCTCTTGCTCCTGTAATGGAATAAACGCGATCGTTAATTGACATCGTGCGTTCTCGTTGATATCGCCCGTTGTGCAACAACAAATCTGATCAAAAGACGCGGCGGGGATGGCTCGAGAGCGGATGGAAGGCAAAACAAGAACAAGTCTCGTGCCCCGCGCCTCGTCGACTTCGACCTCTCAAAGTCGACGTTTCCATTCCGAGCCAATCTCCGCGCGGCTGTGAGAGGTCGAAAGTCTCTCTCCGCTCGGCGAATTCGTGCTCGCATGTTTCTTCGAAATTTAGAACTCTATGCCGTAGAATAAAAAAAACAAAGAGAAATCGGAAAGAGCTCGCGACAGGGCGAGACGAATGCGCGCGGGTCGCGTTGCAAGATGATTATCTTCGTTAACGCGTTTCCATTTGCAGTTTATTCCGCCGCAAAATCGAGTCACGCGGGCACACGCGTTCGGGAATAAAGCGCGGGCCGACTTATTCTCACGGAGCGTGTTTGCGGGCTGGACGCTAATAGTTCGCCGCGGCGCGCTATTTGTAAACGCTTAGGTGTAGAGGCAATTTCGTTGAGCCATAACAAAACGCAATTTCACGATGCAACGAAGCATGCCGGGTTTACCTTCGTAAGTCGAGTGCCGCCGATGGTGGTGGTGGTGGTGGCGGCGGCGACGACGATCTACGGGGACGCGCGCGTGGCCGTCGCAGATAAAGCTCGCTTGAAATTTCCGCGAATGGGCCTGAATAACGCAACGGTGCGCGACGTACGTCGTAAAACGGGGAAAACAAAAGGGAAGTGGAAAAGAGACGAACGCATGAATGAGAGAGCCGGTGAATGAACCCGCGGGCGTTACGCCGACGACGACGATGATAACGGAGACCGCGACGAACGAATAAACGAGACCAGCGAGACACCGGATAGTGTTCTCCGCAGGACTGTTGTCGCACGATTTCCCGCGGCGAAAAAAGACCGATCTCGAGGGCTGGTCGAAATTCTTCACCGCGGGAGCCAAGTCTCGACGTGCTTTCACGGCGCCTTGACACCTCGCATTTCGTTCCAGCCGATCCTATAAAAGCTACTTTTTTATACGCGAAAATATTACACTTGAGATATAAATATATTTTTGTTTCATTTCTTTTTATTTTTCGTCTTTTTGACGGGAATATAAATCACTTTAGTGCGTAAGGTAGGAAAGATATAAGAGCAATTTGTACATATGAAAAAGACAGAATATATAGGATATCAAGAAAGTTTTGACTGAGCGCCGTGTGCAGGTAGAATGTATTAAATTGAGCAGAAAAGTCCCTTACCACTTTACAAACAATCTCGCAAAATTTCGAATTATTAATGATTGAAAGTGGTCGTGCCTGGCACTTCTTTAATTAATAACTCAAAGATTTACATGTTATTTGCAAAATGGTAGAGGATTTTTCTATTCGGTTTGTCACAAAATAATTGAAATCTAATTGAATCTTTATGGATCGGCCGGAGAGAAACGTCCAAGACAAATCGGATCAAGAATTAACCCTTCACCCTATATAGCGGGCGGGGTGAAAAATATGTTTATACAATATTGACTACCAATGGTATCTTAGGATTTTTGAGGTCGCTAATCACCAAACTGAACTCAAAATTTGTAATCAGCGACCAAAAAAAACCTTCGAGACTGAATTTCACCGAAAACGCATGATTTTTATCTCCTTGCCGTTTGGAGGACAAACGGTAAAAATTTGCTTGCCGCGTAAAGGGTTAATTAGAGATACTTAAAGAGATATAATACATTATCATCTCCGCGCAAATCATTTTTACGACTGTCTTATCGCTGAGCACTTACCGTCCACGACGAAAAGAAGATATTCGATGAGAAACCTACTAAGATTTCGCTCGTGAGCTATCTCCGCGTGCGTTATCAATTACGTGCTTCTCGCGTGCATTTCAAGTGGCGTTTCTACGCAAAGGTGTACTACGTAAACATGATCGAGCTGTAACGTGACCGTCGGCGACGCGGGTATGTCGCGTCTACTTGTAACACTAAACTCGTGTCAAGTTCGAGATAAATGAGGAAATGAGGGAAAATAAAATGACAAAGTACGGAGGAAACGACGACGGGCGATCGCGTGTGTACATACCTGTAATAAGACGATGTTAGGTTATCCGTCGATCTTGACGTCGTGACATCCTGGGACATTCGCCTGGACCTGAGATGCAACAAACAATCCAAAACAAAGGTGATGAGAATGCATGCAATCTACGTGCGCCAGGAGCTTGAAAAACAATTAAATCGTAGGTTAAAATAAGACAAAAGAGGGTGTGCGGCGGTGAGGTCGGAGTTTAGCCGTGCGCTCGGGGAGGCGATTTCTACGAGCGGAAAACGGTTTTCAAAGTATTTTAACCTCTCTCGTGGGATTTAATGAGCGACCTCGCGTGCTCGGCGTTTTAATTTGCAACATACAGACATGCGATTTATTAAGTAGTGCGTTATTAAGTAGTACTTCACAGGTTTGGCATACACACCGGGATAACGTTAAACGAACGTTTGTATGTTTCGTTATTGCTCACGTAATGAGTTTTCGTTCGCCCGTACATTTTATCGGAATACTCGACAATTTCAAAATTTCCCCCAACCTTCCTCTCATTCCTAATAAATAAAAGTGCTCGTTAACGCGCAACGTTATTCCTTTACATACTTCATTTACTTATTTTACTAATTGTAATGAGTCGAAAACATTTTAACTTAATTCGCGGCGTTTAAATTCTGCTGATATTTTTAAACAATGTTTCTTATTTTTCCTTTCCTTTCCATCCTCTGTATCATGTATCTCTCTTCGTACCGCTTCTAAAGAAACATAGTTCTAAGGCAATAATAAATGTATCAATCAATCAATCCATCCATCCACCCGTCCCTCTCAGAAAATATTCACGGGATCACTTGCGCGCGGAAACGCACGGAGAACATATTTTTACTGGCACAGCAAATTGTTTGTTACTATAGTGACAGCAGAAAGATTTGTGTTTGGACACCAAAAAGATTTGTTAAAAGTATTAATTGCCAGCTATGCCAAATATATTTTATGGCTGTCGCAACGGCGTTTTGCTACAACAGCAAAATTATTTTTTCGGTGTAAACAAAATCTCTTTGCTGTCACTATAGTAAGAAACAAATCGCTATGCCAGCAAAAATTCTCTCTCAATGCGAATCCTCGTGTCGTCGTGTAGAAATCTCACTCCTCAACGTACGCAAGGCTCGCGAAATTCAAACAAAAAGACAAGCTCGTGCGTTAATAAAGCGTTTGCGGCCGAGAACTCGAGGCGTCAACGTAAAAACAACACTCTCGGGCCAAGCCAGATCGAATTCGGTCGCGAGAAAAATATCGACCCAGCTGTCGCATTGCAGCATTCAGCGGTAGATGCGCATGCAGCATTGTTACGCGTGGCGATCAGCGCCGAATCGCAGAAACGCACGGCGGAGCACCAGCTCCATTCGGTCATTTGAGAGGAGTCACCACATCTGCGTGCGCGTGTGTACAGGAGGCGCAGTGCCTCTTCGCGCGCTAATTACATCCGACGTTTTAATTCGATTATCGTCGTGGCCTAGTGAGTTCGCCCGTTACTGGCGGCGCGCTCCGACGCAGTGTCTCTCAATCGTAACACGGAGAGAAATTGTCGCACTCGCTCTCTCCCTATCGTATTCGCAGATGTTCTTTGTGTCTCATCTCTGTTTTGTCCCTCTTTGCCTTATAATAAAGGAATTCTCTTTGTAGCAAGGACGACGTTACAACAGTCTCCAAAAAACCCGTGAGTTCCTTACGTTTAAACCCTCTAACCTGGCGAAGTGGATTTTCAGGAGCGTCAAAGCGCTTTCTCACAATTTTTTGCCGCAATTATTTCAAGTCAGCTGGCGAAGCTTTATTATATTTCTTCATCTATAACTAAACAGAGGGAGAAGTTTCGTGTTATTATTTACTTCTTTTGCCCATTCTGAATGTTAATTAGATGAGAAATAAACAAAATAGAATATGGAATCGGATTCGACCCCAGCTTTACTATTAGAGGGTTAAATCTTATTGACCACAAGCTCAACGAAGTGGAATTATTTAATAGCGATTTGTAGCTTAGAAAAAAATAGCTACGTTTGGGAAAGCCACACAAAGGAACAGGTGAGAAATATTATGACCCTGTCGATCCTTAACAAGAAGATTTATACTGCTGTATACTTCGGAACACGCGACCGAGATTTCTTCGAGCTGCAGTAATAGGGTTGCGTGCGAGTAGCTCGAGGGGAAAAAGAACGTACTTTACGTTCAAGGCCACATGGAGGAACTCGGATTATCCCATACCGGTGATAAATTACGCTATGAGAATTGGATTTTCTTCCGGAAGGTCGGTTGAATCCGCCCGTTGAAAGTTTAAAAAAGCTTTTAGAGAATTGGGGTCGTCTCAACGCTCACCACGGCTGTAGTATAATATTTAGCTTCTCGATAACGCTACTCGCAACAACACACTGCTCGTTGCCGACGCCAAGACGCGCGTACGTGCGGCGAAAATGGCAGCCCAGCGTTTCGGGAGATATAAAACATTGAGACTCTCCGCAACAACGTGCGTCCGCATACGCGGGACGCGCGAAAAATAACGATACACGGCAATGCAGCAGCAGCAGCAGTGGGCCGAGCGTGAGTCGGAATTTATTTCAGTCGTCCGGGTTGCCTGAGACTCCCAACGAGACTGTATTTCATTCCAAATTGGACAATGTAAATTACATCGTTACGATTGATTCTAGCACGACGCCGGTAATCAAGTTGTCGAAACGGCCCGAAGCCGGAAAGCGAAATTAATATCACCGTGCGCGACGCTTTCGGCCGAGACGCGCCCGCTACAATGAATTATCGAACGTTATTTAATTAGGCGACCCAACGTGAGCCGTTTCCGCCGGTCCGGGTAAATATAGGTGGACAGATATAAATAGCTTTGGCACAATTTCGATGGCTCTTGTTTACGCACATCTGTCGCTCTTCCCTCTCTCTCTCTCTCGGTCTTTCTCGCGAGGTATTACTTCGCAAAAACAAATATTTCCCTGACAAACTTCGCGGGATCGCCCGACACGTTCACGACTTTTCACCACTGTCGGCGGAAAGAAAGTCGGCGCCAGGATGTTTACTGGACGACGAGGATAAAGCGCATCTTGCCGCCTCAGTAAGAACACGAGTACGCGTACACGTGGAGCAATTACGTTAGCTCACCCGCGAAAATTGGCGTGGGCCGTGCGAACGACGATCAATAAGCCCCGCCATGTGTTGCGAATTCTCGGTCATCGGAGATATAAATAATAAATTCGCGGACGGAGCCAATCGGCTGGACCTCCAACGAAAACACGAAGCAACCAGGCGCAGTCCCGAAATATTTGCTCGTCGATTTTAACGCGTCGGAATTTCTTAACCCCTTGGTACGCTCGAAAAACCGGATACCCGGCCCCCATTGCTTGCTCCGTACATCGAGCTCTCGCCATTACGATCTCGTTATGGCTCTACTTCCGAATTAACGAGACGTTAATTCAAGATTTCGTTCATCCGATGCAGCGATAGAGTAAGATGACGGAAAAAATAAATAAATAAATACAGAAATTGTGACTGTAATGTATAATATACACGATCAGACGATGAAAAAAATGTAATAGTATTACATTTTTACATTTTTTTATTAGATTTTTAACGGGCACGTAACAGCTGATGTATGAGCATCGAGTGAGCGATTAATTTAAGCATCAAAATTAACTTAATTTAATAACACATTATACAGCAATTAAACCAAAATTTGCGGAAGAAACGACAATCAAAAGCACGCAAATCGAATTCGATTCTCAAGTAGTGTACGATTTGTATACTTCTGACTGTCGTTCTTCCGCAAATTTTTGTTCAATTTCTGCATATTACACCATTAAATTCATTTTGGTACTTCAATTGATCGCAATACATCGACGTTTTACTTTTACTCGCCCGTTAATTAATGTTATGGTTACATTTTCATCGTTTCGTTGTCTGATTGAAAGGGAAAATCGGCAAATAAGCAAATTTACCATTCCGAGGAAATTATGTAACGGAGGAATTAAAAAAAAGTCTTGGACAGCGTCGCGTTATCAGGTGGTCGGGAATCATCGTTCTCTCGCTTGCTCGCTTTTGCCTCGTGCATCGACGGCTGCAATTTAATAATAGCGCCTGCAAACAGGCAACTGCAATAGCCGCGCGCGACGAGCCGGTTTTTTTCGCGTTCAGGCGTCGCCGTCCGACTGAAATTTTCCCAGCCATGTGCGACTTCTCATTCATACGCCTCATGCATGCATCGTGGCGCGCGTTCAAAAACTGATCGACGCCAAAACGCGCCGCGGTATATTTGTATCAAAAACACCGCGCGACAACGGGCGGGCAATCCTGGCGGTTATTATTCCCTTCGCAAATACCGCAATTTTCCCGCTTTCAAATGTTACATTAACATTTCGCCCGGACAAACGATCAGAGCGCGCACAGGCTGCGTTGTTTTGATAATCCGGATAATAATAGTAAACATAATAACAATAGCGCGCGTTAATCTCGCAATAATTACGCGAAACCGATGAAACAACGAATCCGTCGGCCGCGCGGCAATTCTCGCGCTCGCCTGCTCGTCTGACACACCAATCGGCGTTAACAAAGGACGTTAATGACACGCGAGTTTCGCGCTCGATCACGATCGAGTGACGTTTTTCGCGATCGCGCGAGGACCGGCGAGGATACGGCCGCGCCTGGTAATCCGGACGCAGTGGTTACAGACAGTGCGTGCACCGGCGAAGGTGCCTTCCTGGGAAATCAGCCGCGTCACGCGTGCGCGTGCGTGACCGAAATCACGCGCGAGGCGACGGCGAGAGGAACGAGATTCGCCGGCGACTCTCGTCGAGAGAGAAAGGTGCTCGCGTACGAGCCCGCGCGATGTTTCGACATTTCCTGTGACACCTGTGCGTGCGCGCCGTGTTCCTCCGTGTCATTGCAGCGCACGGAGGATGACTTTCGGCTTCGGACAGCATACGTAATAACGGGAATCCTCGATCGTACTCGCGCGCACTGACGAAATTGCCAGAACGACTCATTGTCGGCGAACGCCGCCGGTTGCACGACGCGAGACGACGTCGTGCGCGATTGAGAGTTACGCGAGTTTAAACGGAATCGCCGGGATGATTTCTCAATCGTCCGCGCGATGTAATCGTGTTCCTCTCGACGAGAAACGCACGACGTGTCGCTTCTACCGAGAGGAGAAAAAAAAATTGAAAGAGGAAGAAAGCGGGGTGATTGGGAAACCACGTATTTTTCGTGCTTGCGTAGCAATCGAAAGCGACGGGCGAGACGCGTTGATGAAAGCGGATAAAAATTTGGGAAATTTTATACCGATGTGTTTCGATTTTAGCTTCTTCCCTTCCTTGCGGAAAACGTGCACACAAATTTCTCTCGAGAGTAAAGCCGGCCCACATATATTATTGATATATTTATATTATATTATTTATATATAATATAATATAACATAAAATAACAAAATATATATAATATAACATATCCGTGTGTGTTTACTCGTGCCTCTGTGTAATAAATATCGGTTTTACGCGTGAATTGCCTTTATTTCCCTATTACCGTATTTCACAAGCCGCCGCCGACGCGACGTCAAACTGGCACAGGACATCGTCGGCGTCGTGCCAAAATGATTTCTTTCGCGGTGTGCATCGCGACTCGTCGTTTAACGTCTCGAATTTACGCGCGATCAGACGCGGTTTTTTTTTACGCCGACGAGACCTTATCATATCGCGCTTCGTTCCGCGCGAATATTCCGAGTGGTATAATCAGAGGTGCCCTTTATCACACTATGACGTTATTGCCTTCCCCCGCGGGAATCTGGAAGAGTCGTCCGTAAAATTTACCGGTGATAAACAATATATTCCGTCACGAGCTATAATAACGCACGCCCGCCCACGATGGACTCTAATGGCGTTATTATACGCTTACAGAGTTATTATTTCTTCTCCTCTCGTACAATACGATGACGATACAATATCGACTTGATAACGTTCCTCGCGAATCGATCGATATCGTCGTCGTAATCGGTGTTTTATAACCGACGAAACGTCTCGTGTTATTGCACGTCCGCTATGCGCGCCTCGCGTTACGAGCGCAACATCGCGTCTTTAATTATCAGTATCGAAGTATTAACGGAGCTAAGATGCTCATATTTCCGTAACAGCGTGGAAAATGCCTCCACACATTCTTCTTCCTCTCCCACTCTCTTTATCTCTTTCCCTCTCCCCGCCCGAGAACATGATTTCAATCGCACGCCGGCACGAGACTCTAAATCCGTCATTGACGACGCGAAGGAAACTCGATAAAACAAAGACGAGAATTCCCCGTTAACGAGCCGGCAAGGCAAACACGGCCGAGCATCGGTGTTTCCACCGACCAACAACGCGGAGATGTTCTTCCCCCTTCGTTGTTGCCCGACTCGTTTAACGATCGTTCCGGAACCGCAAGGATGAAACTAGTCGTTGCCACCGTGGTGTCGTCGACGACAACAACGACTACGAAACTCGTCGTCGTTGTGTCGTCAACAATAGATCGATATGTACGCCGAACTCCGTCACCGAAGACCAAACTTTACGGGGGAGAGCGCAATCGGGTTGTTCGGGAACAACGTGGCCCGCCGAGACGGAAACTCCGTCGGCGTTGTTTTAATGAGGCGGGACTCCGCGCGCGAAATTCGCAAAGGATAAACTCGATTTGTGCCGCCTCGTGTGCCGCCAACCGCGTTACTTCATGACGTAACCTCGCCCATGTAACGTAATCGACGTAATACACCGTGTGCCGATTCCGCGAGAAGCCGTCGCGGAAACTCCGGCCGGAAAGAGATAGCTCGATGAGCGAAACGTGATTGAGCCGTTAATCGCGAAACAAGAAATGTCACGCGAATATGTGTCTCGATTGACTCAGAATAAATGAATCCAGAGATAAGATATTAAAGGAAAGAATTTACGAGAAAGATTCTGCGTCATTAGAAATTTTTATGAAGATGTAAATAAGACGGAAGTTATTAATAGTAAGAAAAGTGAATTTCGTTCTTGAAAAAATAAGAAACAAGTCAGCTTTAAAAAAAATGAATAAAAAGTGTCTTTTCCAAATAATTTGTACGTTAAAAAATAAATTGTTTATCTATTATACCATTTCTCTAAAAGATTAAAAACACTATGGTGAAAGTCGGTGAAGAATAAAGTATGAATTTTTAGAGAACAAAAGAAGTTACGTAATACATAGAATCTAAAATTTACTTTACACTTAGTCTTATATATATATTTAGATACATCATAAAGTCCTTCACAAAACAAAAATTAAATTCCTTATGTTTCCTCAAATGTTTTTAATGAAATGAAATAAAACACTAAACTTGAATTCAATTAAGCTACATTGCAATATATTTTCAGAATGTTGGAACGTCTCAGATCTTAAATCAAAACAAAAACAAAAGTTACGAGTTTTTTCCGTTGAAAACAGACTAGTTAGTCGCGACTTCTTAAGAATATTCGAAGAATAATACTGAATAATATGCAATTTATAAAGAAAACGCAGTCAAGTGTGTTCATGATCTCACTGGGTCATTGTCTATTTTCTTGAGTTCGTTTGTTAATAACTCGTTCTGGCTCAATGGACAAACAAGAATTGTGAATGAACAAACGATTCCATTGTGTGATTTAAAAAAAAAATACAGTCAGTTGTATTCGTACCAATCATTGTCTGTTTTCCTGGAAAACGGCTTCAAAATAGTTCTCCACTTTATGAACATTGTGTCGTCAGAGTCACTGTTGTTATTTTATTTTCTGTGAACCTCTTGTTTTGTATTTTAAGAAGCAAATTATTGAAAATGACTTCTTGTGATCGTGTTTTTTTTAGAAGAGCTCAAATCGAATAAAAAAAGTCCAAAGAACAATCTATTTTATTTAAAATGAGAAAAAAATGAGGCGTTTGTAAATAAATGAAGAGAAGTGAGAAAAGTGGATTACTCCCATGTCCTGTTTAAATTTAATGTCAATTGTTCCGGGAAATTTCGAGCGGTAAAGTTATAAATTATTCCGGGCTCGTGGGATTTCAAACTGCCTGTCGATCGACGACACCGGTCGAACGACTTTGTCCCAGAATGCAAGAGACATATTCTTGTTTCCACTTTTCTTTCGCCGATCGCTTCTGCCTATGATTGACATTCTAATCGCTTTTAAACGACTCTGCCGCGGGATTTCTCGTTGTAAAGAATCATCCCGCCGTGAGTCAAAGTAGCGTGGAAATTCCGTCTGCCGCAGACGGCGCGACAGCCGTGCAATGTACTCTTTGCGTTACCGTGTTGCAAATTAAGCGGAAGTGCCGGCAATTGCAAACCGGGAGAGACATAAACGCGAGAAACGCTCGGGGACGGCGAATTTCGTTTCCAACAGAGACTCTAAAAAGATTTCGCTGCACCGAAAATCGGATTCGCCGTCTACATTCCGTACATATGTTTTAGCGTAACTTTTATCGAGATAAATTAACGAGAGAGAGAGAGAGAGAGAGAGAGAAGCGAACGTTAATAATTCATCGGATTCTTAGTCGTGTGGAGAAATTATTCGACAGAATGATTGCTCGAGTAATAAAAAGTACTAAAATAAATTTCTGAACAAACAAATCACGCGATCGACTTATTGCTTCTAAGATAAAATATTATCTTTCGAATATTCTGATATGAGTCTTTCATACTATCATAAGATATATTAGAGATATTCATCAAATAAATACCAAAAATAAAGTCTTATTACAAAAGATAAAATACACAAATATTAGACAAGACAAAACTTTTGGAAGATACGTCTTGAAAGATATATAATGTGTGGGACGCGCGTTTGATGAAATTTCCTCGACAGGCCTGAAATTTTGATAAATCCTTGTACAAGGCGCGATGGACCGTTGAATATAAATAAACGAAGAGGAGGCACGAAATTTCTCATTCCGCTCGCGTATCACGCTCGGTGTGCGTTTCTCGGCGGAAAAGCGGGCTTCCGCATCGGAAAAGAGCGCGAATCGAGGACGTCTGACTTCCGCCTAACAGATACCCGGCTTTCAATTAATTCAGGAAGAAACTGCCCGCCCGAGGCCGAGAAATAACGTTCCCCCATGCGCAAAGGATCACGAAGATCGCGGGAAAATATCATTAACGACGTTACGTCGCGTCTCGCTCAAATTCCCCGAGCTGTGACAACATGCCGCGATGGACTTTCCTTCCCCGTGGCTTTGACAATTACGACTTACCGTGTGCAAAACAGTACGGTCGAGCACTCGGACAATCCGAATCTTTCGGTGACCGAGGATACGGCTAATTTCAGACGTTACGAATTACCGACTTCTCCAAAACGATAACAGATAATAATGACGTCTGAAATTACGCCGTACGCACGGAAAAACTCACCGATGGACTCGCGTGTCCGGGTGGTCGACAGGCTCCGATACAAAATATACACGAGGACGTAAACGTAACGAGAGCGAATTGGACAAGGTCTAACTAATTCCCGACGCGAGAGGCACGCGATCGCGCGCGCTCCCGTCTGCCTCGCAATATTAATCATTCATTAACAGCGTGTTACGTGTCTAAGAAGATAATTGGGTAACTTCGAAAGGCGGACTACCGGCGGTCGAGGCCAGCCTTCGGCTTCCACCGGATTCGAAATTCCTCGGCGCTTTCGAGGGCTGGGATCCGTTTCCTCCGCCCTTTCGCCGCGTGCTCTCGCGACCGTAAACGAAATACGTGTCTCGCAACGGAGTTACTCGCTCGCGCGGTATTCGCGGCGCGTGTGCGGCCGTCGCGGGAATTTAAATTACACACTCTCGTTGTACAATCGGCGCGCCTCATCGATCCGCAGCACCATCTGCGGCCGATTCCTTAAGACGATTGCCAATCGATCGGCTTATTCGGCACGCGCGATTTCCGGCGGACGGCCTTACCGTTTTCCCCATTTAGGCCGGCCGTTAATTAAAGCCCGCCCCCGCCCGAAAATCACGGCCTTCGCCGGCAGGCGAGGCGGCCGTTAATTCAGAATGGCAATTAGTAGACGCGCGGGGGATTAATTTTCTGGCTGCGTTCCGCCGTGCGCGAGCCGAATCGAGCCGAGCGGAGCCGTGCCGAGCTGTGCCGCGCCGTGCCGTGATAATCATTATGGTAATTACGGATTCATGAATCGCGAACGATGCGCTCGTGCGCGCGTTATAATATCGCGTGCGAGGGAGGGAGAGAGGCGACTGTTGTATGTCTGTGTGCGTGAAAGGATTAGACACGATTTCATATTTCGCGTTCTACGCGCCGGGAGGGGGAAGTATCGCGGTTTAAGGCGCAACGCAGTCCCACCACGCTCGCGAGAGGTTCCTTCTTTTTTATCGCCCGCACGGCCGGGGATGTCGATGCTTTTAATTGCGATAATTAGACGTCGACGAAAATGAAGGCGGCGGTTTCAATTATACTCTTGGCGGTGGCCGAACGATTAAGAGATATTATTAGATATTAAATTCCGGCTAAAAACAGATCGATTCCGCCGTGACAGACGTGAGCGGATAAAAAAAAGAGGCGGTAATTTTAGAGCGACTTGCGCACACACTTGGGCGCTTCGTGTATAATTATACACATTATCGCGCGTCTCCGATCGCGTTTTCCAATCATGTTGGCACACACAGGTCACCTTCGTGGATTAATAATATCGCAGATTGTAGAAGATACGTGCTATAATTGTACTGTAATTAATAAAACGTTTCACGTGTAATTAGGCACTCTAATGCCATGCCTTAGTCGTCGTCGTTCTAACGGCGAGTCTTGAGTTACAATCTCCTCCCTCTCTCTCTCTCTCTTACATTGATTCTCGATATGAAATCTCAAAAATCGACATTAACTTATGCCGACGGCGATTGACGATCGCAAATAAAGAACTCGGGACGAACTCGCGCGACGAACCCGCGCGACGAACCTCGACAGCTCCGCGTGGACGACGAACGCGATTATTAGATAAGTAATCGTTACTTTCGATTGCTCACGGTGACTCACTTTCCACACAATCTGTCTCGCTAATCGGCAGCGTTTAAGCGCGACTTCCGTATGCGAAATAATAAACGCGTATCGCCGCGGGCGAAAAGCGAACGCAAGTATTACGAGGGGCGTAATGAAGTTCTTGTTCCGCTATCTCTCTCTCTCTTTCTCTCTATTTCTGGCTGTATCACGGATATCCGGAAGAGAACGGTCCCGTGTGCAGCTCTAAGAATATTATATCCATAAAACCGCTTCTTACCAGCGCAGCTACACCGAGAAATTCGACGTTGCGACACTTGTCGTGAGGCAAAAATCAACTCGCGATCGAACGAAGAATCGACCACGGGTGAAAGGAAGAGTGATCTGAAGCGCGGGTTCGTCCTTATACACCTTATACACGGTGGCAACGAATCATCGGGTCGACGACGCGTGTCTCGCGAATAAATTTCGCGAATACGAGAAACACTGACCTTCTGATGTCGTTATATTCATAGATACACAAAGAAAAAGATTTCCTTAGATATAGTATACTTGTTTATTTCATTTGTGTTCATTTAATATAAATATTTAACGTAATTTAATATCAAATATTATTTGCTTGAGTGAAAATGTTTCACTCAAATAAACCATATTATTTGATAAAAGAAACGGTATTATTTAGAGGAAATAATACTTTGTTTTTAATAAAAAAAGAAATGCATTTCATTGTATATCAAATATTGTTCCACTGAAACGAAAAAAAATCTCTAATATGTTTTTCATATCATGTTACTTCCTTCAAATAATGTATTGCTTATAACAACTAATGCAATGTTTGAACGAAAATACAAAAGAAATATGTTATTTGACGTAAAGACATTAATTTTTTTTTGAAAAACCAAACAATCTTGTTCGTCGAGTCAAATATCCGTTCGTTCTGTTCCAAAAAACAAATTTGACTCAATTAAAGAAACTTTACTAAATGCATAGAAATCTTTTTCTCTGTGTATAAGCGTGGAAAGATAAATATGAAAATAAAGTAACATGAGAGATGAACATCCGAAAGGTACAACGATATTGCGGAAGACCCTCGCCCGTGCTTCTCCTTTTGTTGCATCGCGAGGCTCGCGGAGAGAATCACGTGCGTCACGTGCAAATACCAAATACCGGTTCGCGAGCTAGAGAGAGAGAGAGAGAGTCTATTTTTCGCGCTCGTTCGGAAAATAGAGGCGAGATAGACGGTGAGCGAGCGTTTGGTCCCGGGCGCGACTGTACGACTATGCGGGATGGATGCGACGCAAAAGTGCGTTTGAGGCATCGTGCCGGTAACAGACTTTTTCACCTGGGAAGTCGTGTGTGTGTGTGTATGTGTAGTCATCGACGTTGACAAATCCGACGGAGTTCGCTTCTCGTTTGTGCAACAGCTGTTGCGCGTTGGCGCCTTTAAGGCCCGAGGCCGTGCCGTCTCCTGATAGTGGGCATCGGCTGCCAAGAATTTCTGAGATGTGAGAAAAGATACAGAGTTGCAGTCACTCTGGGTCGCGGCCAGGTTTAACGAACGCCTCGTCGTAAAACAAAGCGGGGATGACGGAACGTCGGCGGCACTTGTTGGCGGTTAACTTGCGCACAAAGCACAGGCTTGTACAATCCAACGGCGGTTATCGCGATTTACGAGCGGCGCGCGAGCGACGGTGCGAATTATCGTTCGCGAGAGCGCGTTAATGACAGTGGTTAGATCAATTACCAGCGGGCGAGCAATTAACGGCAATGCTGAACGGACGCCGCTCCTCACGCAGTCCCTTCACCTTCGTGGCTTCTCCTTGTTCCTCGTCATTCGCTTCATTTTACTGTCCGTCTCGTAAGCGGCCAACACACGCTTTACTGTTATCGCGCATACATTTTCATCTGGTCCATTCTCCTAAGGATGTACCGCTCATAAGTGGAAATGATGAGAAAATGATGAGAAAATTTTATATCGAACTTTAAACGTGACGCCAAAGTTTGACAGTAACTCAGAGCCCGGATCAAAAGGTATTCCACTTTGAAGGAGGTTGTAAGATGGAATGAATTTGATAAAAGCTCGATAATAGCACTTGCACTGCGTATACGTTCAAAGATATTATCTAACTGATTGCTCGTGCAATTAGAAAAAAATTGACCATTCAGAGAGCTGAGATAAGAGACTTGGATATCTCTTTCTATTATCCGTGTATCTCTATTAGATCAACTGATGCATAAATATAATACTAATAAGAAAAATGAAAAATAATAATATTCCCGTGTTTATAATACTGTGTACATGTATAGTATACTTCAACTTCGTTTGAAATTAATATTTATTATTTAGGAAGCGAATATTTATTATTTAGGAAGCGAAATAAATGTAGCTTGATAAATATTAAATTTATGAACGACCTCCTTAATGCGCCACTAAAAATCCAGCACTAATGAACAGCACGTCCTTAACTACTTAGCCGTGTGCTGTAAGACAGAAATATTCATCGAATAGGAAAGAGTCTTCGAAAGTCGCGGAATTTGCAAAATTGCGACTTGCAAATTTGAAAAAGATTCAGCAGTCGGCAGAATCGTGCATTCGCGATTAAACACGGCGCGACTGACGTCAACAGTCTCTTTCTCTCCTCACGAACTACACAGCGACAGTTAATCAACCGCGGGGAAAAATTCCACCGGTGTTCTCGTTTGATATTTATAACGACGCGCCGGTAAACGCGAAGTTCGCACGCTGTCAAACGACCGTGCCGTTTGTCAGCGGTGACGTCATACGTGGCCATTATTCAATTACAATAGGCCGTGTACACGCGCGCTCCCGTTGTTCTCTCCTTTGAACTTGCGGAATCAATTGGCGCGGATAAAACACACGCAGCATCGGCAAGTAGTATCGACAGGCGGCGTGTGGCAATACAGAACTCTCGTTTTAAGCGTACGATTAAAACTACGTGGCCGTGTTACTTAACCAACTGCGAGTATAATTTTTATAATAAAATAAGCGAATGTTAAATAATTAGTGCAAGTAAATAACGAGCTGATGGATAAATCAAATGACGAATTTTATTCACAATTTTTTTGATATTATTTTTATATCGTCGTTGAAAGTTTTGATCGGATTTCGATATTTAAAAAAGGTAAAAGAAAGGAGTAATAAAAGCAAGAATAATAATTATGTAATCATCGATAAGAATTTAAATTTGGATTCGATATACCGACAAAACTAAACAGATGTGAAAAAAGATTCAAGTTAGAACTGGTGATTCAAGGAGCGTTATAAGATAAAAACATTTCAGGACTTACGAAATCTAAGCAGATATTCAGATAGCTGTAAATTATTTATGATCTTGGATTGACCATAATTACAGAGTGATATTCATATACCGTTATTCAGTTATTCGGATCGGTATTTCTAGTGTGAAATAATGTAATAAATATACACAGACAAATAACCGAAGGCGAATAATTGTGAAATTATAATTAATTATCAAATAATAATGGAATACCAGTCTAAGTTTCAACGCGGCCATCTATTCTCAGCAGGTTTCTCAAACGTCTGTTGAAAGCAGAAATCTCTTGCATAATAAATGACTTGACATCTTATAAATTTATTTATTATTCCCGACCCAACATCTTAGCTGCTCCGCCAAGGCACTGACATTGACACTGGCACGGTCTATCGTGTAGATATAATTCGATCGAAAATACACGTCTTAAGATAAGACGATGCCGACGTGAGCCTGATTAAAATTAATGTTATTTCAAAATCCGATAAAATATTCTAATCATCCGACGAAAATGATAAATAACGTATATCAAGGTGGTCCACGTCACTCAATGGCTCGGAAAGTAATGTGGAACTGACAAAAAAATACGAAGGTAAGACCGCCTTGAAAGCTCGGAACGTGTTTTAATGTTTTAATCACTCGGTGTTCAGTGACGGGTGACGATCAATGGGAGAGGATAACTTCGCTTTTTTCGCCCATTGTATTGGTGTTCTCACGCGCGTCGCAAAGTTCCCGTTATGTTATATTTACTCGAAACGTTTCATCAACTCTTAAAATATTTGATCGGTCTTCTCGTCGGCACCGCTTAATTAGCACGTGTGTCTCCAATCAAATCGTATTTAGGCAAATGCTGGTGTCACGAGATAGAATTCGGAGTGCCGTGAGGGAGCAGCCACGAAGCAAAATTTCGACTCGGAAAGTCTCAAGGCAATTCGATCAGGTTAGTGATGAATCGAAAAGGTACGCGAGTCGACGGTATCATCGTCGGTGCATGAAAATTCAACGCATTAGAACAACAAGCGCGTATTAAAGTCCGTGAACAAGTGGCGGTTATACACACGAAGCGCGCACGTTTGCCTAGTTAGCTCCACCTAACGCAAAATTAATAGTAAAGATACATCATTATGCGCTATTTATGCGTTCTTCGAAAATGAAATGCAAAAATTTGCATTCTATTAATTACGACAGAAAACGGAATTTTTAATGGTAGGGGAGAGAGCAGGTGGACAGAGCCAGTCAGTCCTCCACTTATAAATAACTAACTACTCAAGCAAAACAAATATGTAGGAATTATGCGCTAATTACGCGTTCTTATATTTAGATAGTTTCGATATTTGCAATGCAATCCTTCGAGAACTTCTCTCTTGTCGCGAAAGGCCATAATCGGCATAAAATTCTCTTAAAATAAACGAGATCATTAAAACAACTGTGTACAATAAATCGACGATTTAAGTGCTCTTGTATAATTGATTTAATGATCTCTTTTACTTGGAAGAATTCATTGATTATGTTTTTCGCATCAAGAAAGAACTTTATTAAAGGTTACAGCGTGAAAAGTTGAAATTGCCTGTATATAAGAACGCATAATTAGCGCATAATTCCTAAATATTTGTTTTGCTGAATAACTAGTTATAGATGGAGGGCTGACTAGCTGCCCACCTGCCCCCCCGGCCCCCCCACAAAAATTCTGGTTTCTGTCGTAATTAATAGAGCGGAAAATTTTTGCGTTTCATTTTCAAAGAGCGCATAATTATATATCTTTATCATTAATTTTGCATTAGAGATGGAGAAGCTATCTAGGCAGACGTAAAGCGCACTCGCAGAGAGGGATCATTTTCTGCCGCGTTTTTCACCTTTTACGCAGAAGCGCGGGCAATGTTGCGGCGGCGGCAACGACGACGGATCCGTTTTCCCGCCGCTCGTTATGAAATTCGCCACTTCAGCCGCGTTTCGCCGGGTTCGTAACTCGCGGCTCGACTTTCTAATAGTCTCCGTCGTGTCGGTACAGCGGCGCGAGGCAGGGCCGCGCGAACAACCGCGAGCGCTGCGTGATCGTCGACAATATCTCGCCCGATTACCGTTGATACCGATTTCGCGACGCGTCACTGAGCCTTTTTGCACCGCACTTTAATATCGAGCAAATAATTCTCATTGTTATTCCAGAAGCACGTGTATGACGACGAAGAAACGACGATAGAGAGAGAGAGCAGGGAAGTTAATGAAGATAAATAACGAAATCTCTATTAAACGATGCTTCCCCGCCAGGTGATGTGAATTAATTAAAGTCTGGGCACGGCAATATTACGTTCAACTCTCCTTCTGATAAAAAGGTATTTTTTACCTCGTTCACGAGAAGTTCAATATTTCACTTTTAGAACACGCGCAATTGTATTTATGCAAATATACTTTTTGATAAGAGACACAGAAGTACAAAAAGAGGTAGAACTAAAATAAAAGTACGTTTCATCGTAAGTCTGTGGAATATTTTAGTTTCTAGTATAATGCGTTTCTTATCCCGAATATATATATATATATATATATATTTGCAAAAACATGTACGAACTACCCATTTATGTTACAAACAGCGTTAGTCATAATGTTGCGTCAAAGATATCGGAGAAGTTGCAATAATAAAAATATATTTGAAATGGAGCGATACAAACGTTGCGGTTATCATTGCGAAGCGAACGATACTCGTTCGACGGACGCGTTTTTATTACTTTTTATTTATTTTAAAAAGGATTTTTATTTACACTTTCCGTAAAATTTTATGAAATGGGCCGATCGTTATCGCACAATTTCCTGTTTTTCCTGGCGTAACAATAATTACACGACGCGTTACAAGGTGTTGTAAAAACGGCCGCTCGTCACGTTCCGCACGAAATTGCATTTCTGCCGAGAGTGACAAAGAGAACCGGGGCAAAAGATAGAGTTCCGCGAGGATGGCATCGCCCAGCTAACGCCGTCCCTGCAACGTGTAAAAATGAGATATCGTAATCTTCGTGCCGCTCGTTCTACCGTCGTAACACGTGACGGAGCTTATATATTCCGTTGCCTCGCGCGTCTTTGGCACCTTTTCAGGTACACTCGGCTCGATGCAAATGCAACGTTTCGCGCACTCGTCAGAGTTCAAAGCCGGTGCCGAGCTGACTCAGAACCGACTCATGCAAAAAATTTGTCAGAAATTCAGTGAGGTTAGTTATACGTACAAAAGATGATGTGGACGAGTGGGCGTATGTATATGTGTGTTAGAGCTTGGATAATATTTTGCAAAAAGAAGGAGAGATATTCGTAATACGCGAGCATCGAGGAAGTCGCGGGGGAAAAATGATAACTCGCGTTACAAAAACATCGTAGAAGCTAAAAATAATTGCACGATAAAAATATAGAGAATGTTCCAAGAGTGTAATTATAAAATTTTTAATATAGATGTAAGTGTGCTTATATAAAAAATATCGAGCAACCCAGCAGAGAGAGAGTGAGAATATCAGATTCCCATTCTCGCTGGTTCCCGCTGCTTCCCCCCGGCATGTTCCTTCGATCGTTAGTACGATCACCGGCAGAATCTGTTGCTTGGCTAAGATGCCGTTACGGAGTTTAGACGAGGCTCTTTCTCTCGGCGAGAACGATTAAACGGCGCGACGCTCGCAGGAACGACTTGACTTCCGCGCGCTCAGCTCGTGCAACGTTGACCTGAATTTCCAATTCCCGAGAAAGATAATTCGTAATCTGTTACGCGACGACGGACGCGATGAAAATTTCACGGGACATCTCGCCAGGATTAATTTTTCTTGCGACGCCGACGATTTCCACGATTTTCCCGATACTATCCGTGAAACGGAATTAGTGAGCACCGTTAAATTGTGTTATACCGCCGCTGTGTGGTGTATCGATATATGACGTTTATCATCGACATGTTCCGTAAGCCGCTTATCTTGAAAATTACACGAGGCGAAATTTTGTAATGCGCACATATATTAACCCGCACTCTAATTAGAGAATCGCGTCTCTTTATGCGTGTAAATCACTGCAAACTATTACTTGAAGATTTAACGTACGAAAAAATAAAAAAACAAAACAAAGAAACACAATTGTGTTTCTCGTGAGCAAAAATCGATAGAAGAAACCTATTTGAATTATTACTGGACAGAAATCTTTTGTCGGCCTGTGTTATTAAAAAATATACCAAATCGAGCGAGTCCGAGTTTTCCGGTAGTTTTAATCAGAGCGACGATAAAATGTCCACTGTCAAATGTCAAACATCAGTTAATTATACGATTCGAGCGGAAGATAACGCTTATAAATGGCGACTGCCAAAACATACGGACGATTGCGTGGGCTTGTAATACGTCGCGAGACGTTTACCGTGGACGCAACTTCCGTATGGAAAGTTGAATCTGTCCGCTCGGTGCGCTCCGCTTCGCGCGATTCGCGACGGCACGAATGAGATTCCGGAGGAATGAAAAAGGAGCAAACTAGCCGGAACGAGAGAGGCCGCCGGGCTTAAATCGCGCTTCGGATGCCTCGTACTCGCTCCGTTCGCCATAAAAGACGTCGGCACGATCAGAAATGGCGGAATCAGAGCGTAACGACGTGTGTCTCACGCAGTTGCGTCGCACACGCACTTTACGCAAGCGACCGATGCATAAGGACACACTTCGCGCATGCTTACAGACGACGAGTCACACGGTAGACACGGACGGGCACTCTGTTTAGGTGGCACTCGACCACGTCGTTCGTCGACGGAAAATTCATTCTACTGACGGTCACGTCAAAAACAAAGAGGGAGATAAAGTTGAAAGTTTTCAAGCGAAGTAAAACGCAAGAAATTAGATCGGCGAAGTGCAAATGGATCGGGAAACTATCTTATTCAATTAATCCAAAGTGGACTCTCCGAGTCGGTGGGACCTCGCCGGATAATTAACGCGACACTCGGCGTGGAAAACTGCGGAGTCGCGCGAGGACGCCGTCCGAACGAACTTTCGCGTCGGGAAAACGTCGTCTCCGACGTCGCCGGGAAACAGAGAGAATTCTCCGCCGGGGTCTCGCAAAAAGCCCGCATTTCGCGTTCTTACGAAAGAATGAGAGGAGGGGGAGAACGACCGGTCGCTTCATCGAAAATAGCAAACGGTACTACTTCGAGTGACATTAATCGCCGTCCTGGTTTGCATAACGCGTGGGTGAAGCGCGATAAGGACGCCGTGCAAAATGCATAACCGACGTGGCGCGCGCGACTGAAGCCGCCGCCGAAGGAAGGAAAGTAATAGTCGTGCAAACACGATTATGCTAAACCTTTCCTATGGATCCGGACGGAATATGTCACTCGGTAATTCCGCGTCGCCGCCGCTGCCGTCACCGTTGTCGCCGCCGCCACCGACGATCGATGAGACGCGGTGGAAGAGGAGGCTGCGAGGGAATTATATAAGGTCGTACGAGTATACTTGAATCCAGGTGTAACATCTGCCTTCAAGGTTCGACGTCGCGTTCTCGCTTTTGTGTACAGGTAATTGCTGCACGAATACGCAATGCAGTTCCCCGTGGCGACTCCGCGCGCGCGCTTCGCACGTCGTAGAATAAATTACGGCCGTGTGACGAAAATTGCATCGACACGGCCGACCGTCCAAATTCAATCGCCGCTGCCGCCGTCAAAATTGCGCACGCACTTCCCGACGGTTTCAGTTCAATCTCAATAACGCTAATAATGCTAATTAAAGGCGCAAATAGAAATTCATTCGCATGTCCTGAAGCGACGGAAGAGTCCGGAAGATTGCGGGTCGCGCGACGAAATCTTAAACGTTCGATTGTCGTGAATTCGCGCGGGACGGGAGGGGCAGGGAGAAGCGCAATTATAACAGAGGAGATAACACGATCAATGAGAAGCTGATTAACCGAAATTTAAAGTAACTTGGAATAAAGTTCCTGCCGGAGAGAAAGAGAGGAGCGCGGTGAGAGGCCGTGAAAGAGACGACTAATGACAGGTAGGGGCTATTTTAAGACGTCGACGACCGGTTTGTACGAGTCACGAAGAGGCTCGCCCGTGTACCCATTCCGAGTGATTCGTACTGACGAGCCGGAATTTTTTCGTATCGCGATACGCTCGAGTTCCACTCTTGCGCGCGCAAGAATCGGAACGAAGAAAGAGAAACACGCGCGACGGAATTAACGTTTCCCTTTGTTGACAGCGAAGCAAAGGCGGAGGATATGATTGGAACCTAGTGCAAATTGATTGATCTGCGCGAAACCCAAATTATCATTTTAATGGCTTCGCGAGAGAGCACAGAAAAATATCGCTGAGACATATGCCAGTTGTTATCATCTATTATCATGTATCAATCGATATATTTTTTTTTTCTTTTATTAGTGAGGATGTCTATGAATAATTTAAAACTTTGACACATAAATCAATTAATTCGGAATGAAAGTCTCACGGGTCTGTAATTTGTTTCTTATTCTAAATTCTTAACGATATTCGATGAATAATAATCACGTTTCATCGAAAGTGAATTTCGTATGGTTCACTCTTGAACACATCAAGAATTCAAGTTCTTTAGCTTACAAGATTACAGCGCTGCCATCCAGTCGCCGGGGCAAGAAAAAGTAAAATAATGACTGCTTCTTGGCAGAGGAAGTGATAAAGAATGATTTCTCGGACATGAAAATAGTGACCAGAAGTGACGTTTTCGTCAAATTCTGGGAATAACTGCACAGTAAGGAAAGACATTTTGTGGTTGTGTTGAAATCGATCCTTGTCAAAATCTTTGTGTTGAATTTTTAATACATTCGTTAAAACTCGTTAATTTAACACATTAAAAACTAGGGGCATATATAAGAAGAACAAAAATAATGCTTGCATAACAGTTCTTGTTTCAGTTGCGGCAACAACAAAGTAAACGAGATCTCGAAGATACGCGACCGGTTTTTCATAATCAATACCGATCTTTCGGTGTAAAATCTCACGACGATAAAATTCACAGCGAGATTTATGACGGATCGTAGGCGGGAATGCATATGACGAGAGTTATTTGCATAGCGCGTTGATTAAATAACGCAAATATCAGGCGATGTTGACGATCTGCGGATGAAGGAATCAATAGTAAGTAATATTTCCGGTTTCGATGAGGAGGTTCCAAGTGAATCAAATTCCATTCGAAAAAGCACGAATCATTCGCGACTTCCGGAAAAATCAATTGCACTCTTAAAAATTCCCGTGTCTCAACGATTTCCTGGAAGTTGAAGTACGCGCGATACGTGTAAGGTAAAAAAAAAATGATGCAGTGTGAGCATTTAACGATTTAGAAACTCCCGACCGATTAATCGGCCGGGAGTGTATCGCGTCGTGGGAAATATTGCTCGCGGAAACATCGGTCGAGAAACAAACAGCGTTTCGAGAACTCTCGGAAAAATTCATCATAAAACGCCGGGAAAATTCAATTTAACTTAATCTTCTCGAGCACGGCAAGAGGGAGTTACAGCGGCTGGGTCGCGCTGAACCCCACAGTTGTTTCAACAACAAATAAAATACACCCGTAATATCCAATTTTCCGGGCTTGTGTAACGCACGTACACGCGGGAAATCAAATCCGCGCGTGCGTTACGTAACGCAATTAAAATCGAAACTTTCTACGTGTTCGATTATTCGCCGGCGAGCATGACCGTCGGAACGATCGTTCGGTTCCGTCAGCTCGCATAGGTTTTATGGCGAATTGTGAAGGTAAACCGGCGCCGACGACTTTTCGCGACGACTTCCGCGAATAAAGTCTCTCTCTCTCGCAGAGAAATCGCGGCGACCCGACGAGGAAACTTTCGTGAAATTTTCTCGCGGCCGCCCGTTTGTGGAAACGCGTATCTCGCGAAATCGAAAATGCCCCCCCCCAAATAAAAACGTCGCGTCGCTACCAGATGGAGTACCGCGAAAACAGGACGACGCGACGCCGGAATTTAATCTCGATCGGCTGAACGCCGTCGCGAGCGCGCCAGTCCTATTTATCATTTTGCGTTTCGCGTTTAATTTCTCGACCACACGTCCCTCCATCGGAGAGAGAGAGAAAGAGAGTGTGTGTGTGTATGTGTATGTCCGATTGTCCCTCGTCAACAATATTTTTCACTCTAAACAGTAGAACAAACAAGTCTCCCTCGCTCAAGGGAGAATCGCGGGAAAACAGAACGCGCTTAAATATTTGCGCGCAAATATCGTTTTTTTCGGAAGGCTCGGGATGTATTAACCGAAAAAGACTTTGCGAAACTTCGCCTTCCGGCCGGAGCGCTTATTTGACTAATATTTCCGGAACTTCGTTCGCACGTGCGGTCCTCCGCGTCGCGCAAATATCGACGGTAAGACGCGCGTTTTGGTTTTTATTTCCGTAAAATATTGCCGACGTACGTGCCGTTATCTGAAACGGCAAAGCTTTCCCCGTCGTCTGGCGGACGACAAGATTTCCTCGAGCCTCGATTATGACTTCAACGCCGTCGACATTTCCAAATATTTACCTAAGCGGCACCTGCTTATTCGCGACTTTTCCCTCAAAATCGAATCCATGAGACGCGACAACTTATCGTAGCGACGACAAAAGCACTTGATAACATTCATCGCTACGCGCCGAGCAAGCGATGCTATTATTTATATATGCGCGCGACGACGATTGGAAATAATATAGTCGCCGATAAAAGAAGAGAGAGAAAGAGAGAGAATTACTGTGTGTTACGTACGTAGGGGCAAAATTTAAAATTATTCACGTAAGGTGATCGCATTATAATAACACGGTCATCGAAAATTATGCGGCATGTGGGCTCGACGAGATCGCGAAAGGCGGAATTTTCGCCGAATTATTGGAAATTATCGAGAATTAATTAAACGTCCAAATTGCATCGCTATTTTAATCGTCATTCTCGCGCATTCGAGGCCGGCCAGGGACGAACGTACGGAATACACGCGCCGACGTGAAAGTCACCGCACGAATTGAGTATTAATATTTGGAATTATCGCGTATATCGGCCGTTAAGGCCGCTCGTAACTCGTGCTTTAACCGCGCCAATTTTTCTGATCGGCGCGCGAAACATTTTCACACGAGCAGCTCTGAATCGATCGCTTAACGATCATCGATCGTGCTCGATTATGCTTCAGCGTGAAATTTATTTGTCGGATAATTACGCGACGTAAATTTGAAATGGGGAAAGAGAAAGACTCTCAGGTGCCTCGTCCCTCTCAGGTGCGCAAACGATGAATATCTTCTTGTTCAATGGTGTCATCCAGAATACATCCAACCATATAATATGTAATCATGGCATATGTACTTAAATTATATACACAACCTAATCCTCGACCACGCAGGGAAAAAGAAAACCCAGAGAGACAGCACAAACTTTTACAAGACTTCTGAAAGACGTCTGGAAAAACATGTAAAAAAAATGAGAAAGTGTTTCGAATATCTTGAAGACATCTTTCAGAAGTTCGTGCTATCTGGAAACTTCTTCGTTTCAGTGGAACAATATATAATATTTAACGAAATACATTTTTTTTTTGCTGAAAACCAAATATTTATATTTCCTCTAAATAATACTGTTTTCTTTTAATCAAACGACATGATTCGTTCTAGCGAAACAACAATATTTTTATTCGAACAAAGTGATATCCGATAAAAAATTATGTTAAACATTTACATTAACCAAGTGAAACAAACGCGTGTACTGAATCCAGAGAAAACCTTTTTCCTTTGCGTGCGTTTAAGTACGATGCCTCAATGAATTTGCGTACATTCCATGTCCGCCTATGTCCTACTTCGATTACTCCACTAGAGACTAAATAGATCCCTCGGCAAATCACTCTAAATCGATCGCGCCCAGACTTTTACTCGTCCAACTAGGGGGGTACCATTATCGTGGCGCACTCGGTGCGAGCGCTCCCGCAAAGGTCAAGCTACGTCGTCAAGCAACCGCGATAAATACCTGGTGACCGAGTCCGGCACGAAGATGTTCCACCAGGACGGTCTCTTCTGCCGGGTCTGCGGATAGAGCCCTTCGGTGCTGCCGGTCTGCGCCGGTGCGACCACACCTTTCCGCCTTTTGCGATCCACCACCTTGGGCGGCTTGGCGAGCGGATGCCACGATTTCCGGCGACCCTTCTTGGCCTCCTGCGCCGCTTGGGCGCGGTCTTCGTTCTCTGGGATATCATGGTTCTCCTCCAGCAGATCCTCCGACACGTAGAACACCGAGCCTCTCCTGCCGGTGTCGCTGCTCCTCCTCTTTTCCTTCGGCTTCTCCTTTACGTTATCCTTGCTGTTGTCCTTGGCGTTCTCCTTCTCGTCGCCGAATATGCTGGCTCTGCGGGCCCTTTGAAAGAGACTGTCTCGTCGGGCCTTCAGGTCCTCCAGGACACTGTGTCGGCGGCCCTTGCCGTCCCGCAGGATCGCCGCCGCGTTTTCGCGCTGCTTGCCGACCGCGCCGAGGATCCTCGCCAAGGAGGACTCCTGTTCCTGAATCATCGCCGGGATCGAGTTGGTCGACGCGTACTTGGTGGTCGTATGACCGTTCTGCGGTTCGTTGCTGATGTACATCTTGGCGGCTGTTTCCATGCTAATCGGAGTAACCGTACGTGTGGCCGAGGCGTTTTCACAATCGCGCGCCAGACATCGCGCCGAGAGAGAGAGGAAGAGACACCGGTCGAGTTCGCGTGCCTTGTGCCGATGTCACCGAGGGTTAGCTCGCCTCTGGATTGATTCAGCTGCTCCGTCGGGTTAACGTCTCACAGGGACGGAGAGGTATTCGCTGATTCTGCGACGCGTCGTGGAAAGTCGCAGTTCCGCGAAGCCGAGTCAATATCTTATGCCGGCAAGATCGTCGAAGGTTAGGACGACGCGCACAGAATATGTATACACACCGAGGGACGGCCGCGAACGGATTGCGACGAATCTCGTTAGCTCTCTCTGTCCGATAACGTCCACTCGCGTGCAACTTGTTGTTATACCCGAGAGGGTCACCGCGGATCACGTTATTCACAGAGATTAGATATCCACGGGTTGGGGTCTTCCACGGGCTCCAAGCGTGTGCAAGCGAAGACGACTATCGCGGCGATCCCGCCGATTTAATATTATACACCGAGAGGCGAGGTCGCTGAAGGTTGCGCTGCGGTGTCTGCAAATTCCACAACGCCGCGAAGGGAATGAAGCTCTCTCTCTCGGGCTCTCTTCTTTCCCGTAATACTGTCGATTTGACGATCCCACCGTATACCGGGTGACCGTCCGTAACTCGCGTCACAATCGCGTTTCGACTCGCCGTTCCGCACGAATTCTCACCGAATGGGATCAACGACGATGACGACGAATATTATACCTGCTGTGGGTGGCGATTATTGGCAGGCGGGCGTCATTTTTCACGAAGGCACGCGACGGAGCGTTAAAGCGCGATCGGCATTATTCCACCGGCGCGGCTCGTCGGTGAAAGCAGCCGTACGGTCGACCGCCTTTTCACTCCCGACGTCGACGACGGACACCGACGCGGTCACTCTCGTGAAACGCGAATGCTACCACCTCGATAGGTGCTGTGTATGTGTGTACCGTGTGTATACACGTGTTACGTGCCCCGGTCCGCCGCGACGGATACGCCCGTGCAGAGAGGAGAGCACGTAGAGATCTACGCGATCGTTGACCCTGCGAGGAGGGGACTGACCGTTTATCTATATATTTCTTTTCTTTCCTATATTTCTGTCCCTCTATTTATTCGAAACGTCCCAACGCGTCATCATCGTTCGCCCACCTTCGGTCCACGTTGCGGGTGGACGATCATCCGGTGATTTAATAGATCGTCAACGTATTTACGGACCGCACATTCGAGGAACGGAGGCCGAGGACGAATAATACGAACGAATTCCCCGGTGTTTTCGCGATTCCTCGACCCTGTTACCTCGTCAGCCCTCACCTGCCGGAGGCAGCAGGTACGAGGCTCCGTTGTTTCGCATCACACTCGGCGCGAGGTCGGTCCTCCGAGGACGGGCGTAAGGCCCCGGAAGCGGTCCTCCGATTCTCTATTTCACTCCGACAAACAAATTCTACCTTCTTCTCGGAGCAGACGCGCAAATAGGTTAAGCCGTCGAGGCCGGGCGAAGACGAACGACTCTTTTTCTCGCGTCCTCTTTTTATTCCTCCTCGACTCGCTCTCGTTATCGGACGAAGACACGCACGCACGCACGCAAGCAGGCACGTATACACGGAGCGCACGTCGACCCGTTGGAAGCGTATGCGAAACACGACGAGAGCGTCGAAACTCGTTGATCGAGGCGCGCTCGATCGACGGCCGTCACGTGAATCGGGTATCGTAGCGACTAAACGCGAGCGAACGCGACCGCTTGTATTTATACGCGTCCTGCCGCGGGCCCGACTCTCTTGCTCTCTCTCTCCTCTCTCTCTCTCCCGCTCTCTCGCTCTCTTACTCTCCCACGCGCGACGCATCCCCCCACCTGGTGGCGAACGCGTGCATGGACGAGAGATCCTGCGGATTCTGGTCCTCTCTCATCGTCTCAGGATTCGGAGGAATCCAGTCGACGGCGTCCTTTCAATCCGGCAGGATGCGGACGTCCGAAAAGCATTCTTGAATTTTTCAGACGATTCCGGATTCTTTGCGACGGCCCTCTTGAACGTCTCGTACGTGTCCATTGAACCTTTATTGGTCATCGGTCAGAGCTAAGTCTGATAACCGTTCGATCCGCGGATTTATTTCTTTCCCCCCCACAGGCGGTGATCGTAAACAACGTTACCTCTCTCGCGAGCTCGCATCTCGCGGTTGCATCTCGCGCTAAATGCGGGATATAAGTGCGGACCTTCGACTTTAAATACCGCGGCTTCCAGAAGGACACAAGAAAAGTCGGAACCACGCGCTCTACAGAGGTGTTCATCTCGCACATATTCCTGCCACGTAAAATCAAACGAGTACATGTAGAGACGTACTTAACGAAAGTACTTAACGCGTTTTGCGTTAATTAACTTTAAAATGGTCGCATGTTGCCCACCCAGCCCAGCCGCGTATACAACGCATCCTTCTCTGTCAACTTTTATGAGCTAACTTTTGCGCAATACCGAAAAAGAGGAAAAGAGGGCTCGTACATCGAGAAAAAAACGGTTGAATATACAAAATCGACGGTCACCCGCATTCAAAAAAGTATTATGTTCACTGAACAAATTATGCGTTGGTGCTATAACATTTTATATTAATACAGTTGCTAACCAAATCACAATCGTTAAATCAATCGATAATTCATTACAGTAAGATTTGTGCAGTGGATTAAACGTTGCGTCTGAACGAATTTTGTTTAAGCAAATCTCGTTGATTGACCACTTTTATTCTCAGTGTAGAAGAAATGCGAAAAAAACGCAACCGAAGAATCAAGTTCTCCCGAGTCCGACTAATTATTCGTTTGGAAAGTCTTATTTCTCTCTTGATTCATTTGCTCACTTGAGACGAGCACATGTATCCGAGGTAGACTTTAACCTTTGATCCCATCCGCGAGCGTATTTCAAACTTTGATTGTCGTACCGCGCGTGGTATTGTGCGTGCTCTTTTTATACAGCCATTCCAAGAGAAGCTCTTAAACTGCTCGATTGTATATCGATGGTCCCGGCAACGCGCCGCGATTCTGCCTTAACAAGATAATCTCCAACCGAGTTAATCAATACGATAGAAATCCACCCGACGAGGACGACGAGACGAGACGAGGGATAATAATGGCGATCGAGCGATATAACGAGGTATCGATAATTTCATCGAAAGCATTGTCACGTCAGAAATACCCGGTAATCTTGTGGGAGAGAGAAGAAACTGACGATCGTGTCGTTTAGAAACCATTCAACAATTATGTCACGCTAAGTTTGTGCATTTTCTACTCCCCCTTTCTCTTCGTCACAAAATATTCCCCTCCTTCTAATATTACGTTACATGTGGAATTATCACTTCCCCTCCCCCCTTCCTCCTCCGCCGTAGACACATAGAATAAAATAAAATAGTTTATAATCATATTGTGTATAATACTTATTGGACTATACGTTACTATCTTTCCTAAAATACAAATAATTTTTAGACATAATATCAAATTAACTACTTTATTTTATAATCTAGATCAGTAAAAGTTGTGTTTTTAAAAGAATAAATATTTAAGTTAACATTTACATTAATAACATAAAACTATGTCAAAACTGAAAAATGTTCACGAAATGTAACCAAATGTGGAGTTAATGTGACTTTTCATGGCCTTTACCATTCCTCCTTCCCCACCCTGTTATCGCGGACTATCATGGAAACTAATAGATCCCCTCTTCCCTCGTGGTGTGTAATTGTTGAGTGGCTCCTCATGCACTTTTCTCAGGAAAACTTTCGGACGCTGAGAGCTCGGACAACGCTTCGATTTTAGATCGAAAGTATGGCGCGAGTATCGGCAGACGAATATTGCAATACTTCGTGCATTGCCACCGCGTGGCATCATCACGTGCCTCCATATAGATTTACTCTATCTCGAGTGACTGATAAGACTAATTGATAATGACGATAACGGTCGTGAACGCATTATCGATGAAGGATCCGATCGAAACGAGCAAACAAGCTCTGCGTAAAATAACTCGCGAGAAGCGATTAAGATGAAAGACGGGGGAAAAAAAGATCTCGCACGAGAGTCATTCTCCGTAATTAATCACGGTCGATTTCGCGAGAACAAATGAAGTAGCGGTGCGACTAGGAAGCTTTCCGAGAACGCCGAGCAGAAGCACGTGAGTCTCTGATACTCCAGATATCGCTCGTTTGCTCAAAGCTGCAGACGTTCAAGTCGATTCGCGATATCAGACGGCTGTTAATTCATTTCGTCGGCCGCGAAAGAGATATTTTGTTTTTTCTGCCGATCTCGTCGTCCCATACGTCTTGGCGTCCCACGTGCTCTTGACCCGATTCCCGAACCGACGAGAGAACGACCACACCCGCCCGTGTTTATTCGGGTACTCTTTTAGATTTATGGGACCGCGGCTGTGCATCGCACACGACCGATCGTCATCTAACCCTGAGGGAAGCATGCGCGTGGGTGACACGGTCGACCGTGTCTCTCTGCCTCTTCGACATCTCGCTCTGACGATGAAATTCGCGAGCCGAACGACTTCAACTAACGTTGGAAAGTTCCGACACCAACGCGAACGCTTGTGTTTCCTCTTCCAATAATCCCTTTTTAAACTATCTTTCCTGTATGTATGATTTCCTTCTTAAGCTGCGAATAGAAATAAATGATTTCATTATTTTGCGCGATGAAAATGTTATTTCTGCAGTTATGTCACTTTGTCGCCGCTTCATTATATCGCGTTTTGTCACTTAACGTTTAATTATATTCTTTCCTATCATTACTGCTTTATTATTATGATTATAATTTCATTAAAAGCTTATAATTTTAGGAAACTGACGAAAGTCACATGTATCAAGGTTGGCAAATTTATCCAATTTTGTACCCTAGTTACGTCGACGTCGCCATCGCGCCAGCGGTCCTTCCTGTTTACTCTTATTCTGTGAGGATTAAATTAAGTAGGACGAAAAAGAGGGATTTCTCCGCGAAAACACGGTGAATTTGACAGTTCCGCAAATCAACAGTTCTTTCGCGGAACTTCAATTTAAAAAGAACGTAGCTAGCTTTTACTCGCGAGCTTCGTCGGAGGTAAACTTCAAGTGAACATCGGTCCCTTTTCTTACTATTTCAAATCAACTGCAAAACGAACACGCTTTACAACTTCGTGTTCAAATCAAGAGTTCGTCGTACCGGCCGCTAGACGTATCCCAGATCTACTAAACTTTTAATCGCGCGGAAGAGCCAGCTCTTCCAACAAACAATTGGAAAGACAGAAAAATTTTGTCGGTCGCCAAAATTTTGAAGGAAATAGTTCGTTCGCACGACGTTCTCGAACGCTGTGTTATGTATGCTGTCTCAAGTTCTTGAAACCTTCATCTTAAAACTCCATATATTTTCTGATAGTTCACTCCAGGGCCGGGAACCCGTATGCGAATAGATATGATAAACCTTGAAAGTATCAAGCACGACAAATACTGTACATATTTGGATTGTAAGAACCTCAAAGCGCTCTCGACAAAAATGATCAAATTTCCCGTTAAACTAAGAAAGATCCATCCGTTTCTCGCTTATTCAATTCTCGCTCAACGAGCGATACTTCCTGTATCAGCCCGAAGATAAAACACTCATGACAGAATCCCGAGTTAAACCATTTCATTCCTTATATTTGACGTTACGTGGCGACACATAAGAACGCGCCCACGTAGACCATCGGAAGGAACTACACGCAGCAGAAATTTTCTCGACGAGCGAGATGCGCATTCAGCTTCCGCGAGCGAACGACGACGACGACCAGCACGGGAGGGCCGGCTCTAATTGGCTGAATCGAATTAAGAGTCCAGCACGGTATTTCCATCGCTGCAATTTCGTAATTGGACGCGCGGTCGAATTGACCAATTGTTTCCATCGCGCTGGACATCCATCCGGCTCTCTAGTTAAGCGAAGCCTTCGTTAGGAAAATGCTGTATGTATGGCGGAAATTCCGCTCCTCGCGACGAGCGAGGAAATATCATGGAAACAGCGTCTCTCCTCATAACGACCTTGCTGCCAGACAGCTGATCGCGTTCTCACGCCTACCGATCGATCGTCGTGCGCGAGCGAAAGCCCGATGTGATCGCGAAGTTATCTCTCGACGGAGTCGTCGCGCGAGAAAAATCGGCTTGTAAGAAATCTCGCTCGCTTTCGCGTCCAGTCTCTTTTCTCCGGAGTACAGTACGCTAAAACTGAAAACAAGGCAGGGGGACTAATCCTATAAAAGAAATAATTCGGATTCCACCGGATGTTGAAATACAGTTTACCGAGAAATGCGACTCGGGCAGTCCTTAATTGTGTAACGAATTCAGCTTGCAAAGAACCGAGGAGAATTACGTTAAACTCTCGGTATGAACCGCCGTTAGCGTCACGGTCCTAATCAGATCTAACGGAAAATGCGGCGCAGAGAGTTCTTACCTCCGCGGAGCGTCTCGTTGAGATGTCACTCGCGGAAAGGTGGCTGGCGGTGACGGAATAATTTCGCGCATTAGAGAACTCGAGCCTTTATCAACGAAACGCCCGTTATCAAGCGCGTGTTTGTCATCGAGCTCACGTATCGTGTGACAGGTTTACGACGTGGCCACCGGAATCGCAAGAGACTGTATCTGTTTCCATTCGAGACGCGGCGGGACCAGATCCGTTTCCTTCTCTCGCGCGTCGTATCACGACGTGCCACTAGTGGCCTATTTAGGTCAAAAGATTCTTGTCGTTATCGATATGATATCGGCCGCCACCATTGACAGGCTACGGTCTATGTACTTTTATAATATTTTATACAATTTTTGATAATGCAGCGCTCGAAAAAAACGTGCGCCGAGAAAAATATTGCCGAGCAAATAATGTAAATGATGAGGCGGGCGGCGCAACTGTCGATTAATTCGAATATTTTTACGTGGCGAGAACGAAGTAGATAAATCGAATACGGAGCGACGGAGAAACGAGGAATCGAACAAAATTCCTTCCTACTTCATTCACGTCTCTCTCTTTCTCTTTCTGTTCTTTTTTCGTTTATTTAGCGAACGAATTGCCGTAACCGTTGCGTCGAATAAGAAATACAGGTCGCAACAGATGTGTCCTTGGCGAAGATTGATATCTGGCCGAATTAAAAAGCAATATATAAATCGGTTATGTCAGATTTCCTGGAAGCGAGAACATCACGTGCCAATTTCGGCCGATAAGCTGCGCGAGTATTTTGACGAGGTGGGAATATTTACGCGATAAGACGCTCGTTTCTCGTCGTAATAAGCCGCCGAATTAAGTCCCCGTTCTCCGGCCGAATTGGAGCAACGGTAGCAACACGATACGGCGAACCTGCGTCCCACTACGTGACCGTGGGCACATTCGCGAATATATATTGCGGAGACACGAAGAAACACCCCGACGAGATCGTAAAGAGCGACGGAAACAAGTCGGTCCTATAGTTAATTCGAGACTAACTTATTTCGAGATCAGGCGGTAGAAATCTGTACACCGATTCTACCATGGATATCGTGGCTAATTAAAATTAAACGCTATACGCTGTTCAACTTTGTACCTACTGTTCAAATTCGTTAAAATTTGAGTAGAATTTTGCGCAGCTATTCAGCAGCCATAAAAAATGTTACGAGTTCCGTCAAAAGCGAGAGATTTTATCCCTGAAACAAGAGACGTTAATTACCCTTTATTGAGATATTTTATATTGCATTTTCCGCACGGAAAAGAAATTGGTTGAATTAACGTAACATAACATATGACTAAGCGTGTCTTGGTGAAATGAAACAGAATTTCTTTTTGATTTTTAAGAACCAAATTTGGCTCATATCTGTCAAACGTGTATGAATTATTTCTTAAACCTAACCACAAAAGATAAATGTATTTTTCCCCGCTTTGTATGATTTCTAATAATTCAGAATTGTGTCAAGAGGTTACTAGAAGCATATTCAGAAAGTAACGGAAAACGATGAAGATTGCAAAAATCCTCCGTTACGATTATGCCCGCGTATTAAACGTCAGTCTGGCGATGTTATTGGACAGACCTTCGCGAACTCCCCGTATGCAGGCCTGATAAAAAAAAAAAAAAGAAAGGTGCAGCAAAACCCGTAACGTACCCGCCTGGTGCATCTCGTCGTAAAACAACGATTTACGGTCCGACGGAATTATAAACTTCTATCTAAAATCCGCGCGAACGTATATAGTCGGATAAAGGGATGCTTTCCAGTGGCCAGTTTTCGTGCTGCAAAATCTGAGATTACCGGTCAAAAATCAAGGGCACAAGTGTGACATTTATAACGCTACAATGCGAAATGCGATTTTTATATTCTAACTATATCTCAAACATATATAATCTTTTCCCGACGTAACTATAATTTCGTTCATTGCATTCGATTGCGTCACCAGAGATTTAACCTTGTACAAAGAAATTAATGACTGATATATTTCTGTATCTTCAAAGGTATCGAGATCTGAAATCGTCGAAATTTAACTGATTTAAATCTCTGTCATAGATAGACAAAGAGGAAGTGAGAGAGACAAAGGGTGAAGAGAGAAAGAGAGGAATCGCAATGGATAGCGATTATATGGTTGCGCGATTAAAGAATCGCTTACACACCTAGCAAAAGTCGTCGACCGATAAAAAGCAGTTCGAAATTGCCTCGCCGATCAATCGCCGAATCATTTGTTGCACACGGTGTCAATAACTATGCTCCAGTAATTCGGACTATCGAATATCCGAAATCCGTTTTCAGCATGGTCTATCACCTTCTTTTCCGTTGTTTCTCACAAATTGATTGTTTAACAAAAATTTCTTTCTAAATGATTAACACTTCGCGATATATTATCGTCGCGCGAAATTCGACGTTGCGGTCCACCGATGATATAGTAATGTCACGATGTAAGAAATATTAATATTAACGATACAATAATTATCTATAATTGAAGGTGGATGTGTGGATATTCATTCGCAGTTGAAAAAGTGCAGCTAAGTATGAATCATAGACTCAGCTCGAGTCAGAGAGCGCGACAACTTCATATAGAGCGCTGATCGCAAAGTGTTAATCCATTATATCATTATTATTATCGCGACAAATTGCATCAAGCATTCAGCAACGTACCGGTTATCAACGAATGAAGAGCTCAAAAAGAACAAACGTCGACGATGGTATCTTCATGCTGCGTATCCTA
>NW_014555972.1:5235670-5380269 GCF_001313825.1 Dinoponera quadriceps | reverse complement strand
CCCCCCCCCCCTCCCGAGAGAGAAAGCGAGTTATTTTTGACGTCACATTATCGATGCTTGAGATCGCCCGCGTACGCCGCGACGCTCGCGACGCTCTTAGTCATGCACGCAATAACGCCGCACCATTTTGCACCGTATCACGACACATAATGAAAGGAGAGACCACTTGAAAATATCCTACGACCGTTTAAACGCCTCGTTAAGATATTGTCATTCTGCGAATGACGCATTACTCATGATGCATGCGAAGACAGCGAGAGAACGCCGCGGCGTGTTTACGCGTTCGTGCGAACGTGATTCTGACACGCGCTTCCCGGACAAACTCCTCGAGTTCTTCGTTCGGCTTATCGAGAGTCCTTGCGGACTCGATAACGAGATAAAGACAAAGAAGCAACCGGCAGCTCGTGGAAAGCCTGTACCGGCGAGCGTCACTTTCTGCTTGACATTCCGCGCGTGCGGCACCCGTTGCGGAATATTAATGACAGTCGTGTCACAAAAGTATGAAAGGTGTGTATTATGTTGCATAACAAAAACGTCCCGCGAGACCTTGTAATCGTTACCCGTAATAACATAACGATCGTTAATGAATCCGCGCATCGAATCGCGCGGTTGAATTAAAGGAAAAAGTAAAGGTGACGATGAAGCAGAAGAAGAAGCAGACGCTCCCTTGGCTGCACGATGCTAATCGTTGCTCTTATCGCAAATCTTAGTCGCAAATCTTGGTCGCAAATCTTAGTCGCACATTTTTCGAGACTCTATCATCGCTCGTCGCGGCAATCTTCACGATTGCAAATATCAACAAGTATTTTAACGCGGTAGTACAGAGTGCTGTCCTCGAGAATATCACGTCGAGCTGTATCACGGAATGACAAAGAGTTTACGGCTAGTATGCGTCAAGGGTTTCCATTCTTAACTACGTCTTCTAACTTCTCTTTCTTCGATATTTACTTGCAATTATATTTCATTACGGTATCTTTGTAATACACGAATAATGTGCGTGTATTCGCAAGAACGCAATAATGTTTACCTGCAACACTCGGAAATCTAGATAAAACTTATCGTGTATCAAAGAAAAGGATTTCTCGAAAGTGTTATAAACGTTTTTCTAACGGTAGATCGATATGTGACATTATATTCTAAAAATAGCTGTTATTGGACTCAGATTGTGTGATTGATTACGGTTAGATATAATAACATAATTCCCAGAATGATTTTTTATCGGAATTCAAGACAGTAGCTTTAAAATATAAATAAAGGATTTAGATTTTATCTTCGTTAACAGCGACTACTTATCGATGAATGCGTCTTATCACATTTATTACCAATGATGATCTAAGAGAACAATTAGAAACCGGATTAAAGCGATACATTTTTTGCTCTCGATTATCACGTTGATCAAAGTTATGTGGCTTAAGTAAATATAAATAGCTCTCGTCACCGGTGCGCGATATTTACGTCTTTAAATTTCACCTGTGTTTAATGGACCGTTAAACCGTTGCATTCGGGATTATAGCAATAAAAATTTCTCTTATTACGCTAATCGAACGCTAAAGCACAGATGGGATACTTTGTTTTCTCTTTTTTCAGCAAATAAATTCCGACACAATATTTGAAATCGATATTGAAATTTTTCCCTCCCTCCACAATGATCGCGTCAGAAATCTTCGTGATTTCAAAAACACTTTACCGCGTCACGTCGAATTCGATGTTGTAATGCGATGCGAGTTCTCTTACGGTACGCGGGGAAAGAATTAATACTAATTCAAAACTCATATTTTATACAGAATATAATAGTTTACAAGTATATTACAACTATTGCACTTAACGATAGGGTTTAAGGTTCGATATACCGATGTTTATAAATACAACAGCTATGATATACCTGTATATATTTTTGCTTATACATGAGAATATGAGTCTCGAATTGATAATTTTTTCCCGTGTAGATATTCGTCAAAAACTCGCACGGACCTATTGTTGGAAATGCATGACGTTCGACGCGAAAGCAACATCTCGAGGATGCTTGGAGTTATTTTTCGATTCTCCGCATCGATATCATCGTGTGTGGCAAAAAACCTATTGTTTGTTGATGCGCGCACGTATGCGTTTGCGACTTGAAATTTCCTCCGTCTCGCCTACAATATGCTGGTCACAGAGCATTTCATAAAGTATTCTAACCACAGTCTACAAGCCGTTCGAACAAACGTTTCGCGCTCGCACTGCGCCACAGAAGCGAATCTTTCCACGTTATTTATTATTCCTTGCGTAATTGATGGGCCGCGCCGATTGTTTCATGCGGCTTTAACGCCGGCGTGATTTATTTCGTTCCCAAACTACCGCGTGGAAACCTGCTTCGGTGGATTTCGATCGAAGCCGGGGATGCACCACGCAAAATCATGCCGCGCGATCGGTGACGCGCCTCGTCGGAAAATCGTAATTGCGATATAATATGCGCGGATATCCTACTTTCTAAATCACCGTGAAATTATACTCACGCTGAATATAGAGGCGCGCTGTCGCGGACCAACCGGTAAAGCCGCTCCGGGTGAAAACGGGAGCGGGCGAAAAATAAACGCTAAAAGAGCGCCTTGAAACAAAAACAACGGAGAGGAGCGTAGAATATAGTAAATTAATCTCGAAAAAAATATGGAAATGTGAAAAATGACACGGATTAAACGTGTACGGTGAATATAACCGCGTGTAAAATCCACGATACGGATATTGCTAGTCAAAGATGTAAACAATCATTTGCTTTTTTTCCAGCGGAAAATTATCGAGACATCGATCACTCGTTTGAGTGATGATGAATTAAAACGAGCGGACGCAAATGGGATCCTTCCTTCGTTAGCGAACAGGTTTTTTTTATATTCCTCGGAAGCGCATCGAAAGTGTTTTTCAAGATTGATTTCTTATTCGAGTCACGCGTATGATTAAGCGACAGAAATAACGTGATAAGCGCGTAGTTTTAATCTTTAAACAAGATTTACAGCATCGCAGGCTCTCAGATAACGCGGACGGATTCTTATCTGTAGGGAAACGTAATATGCATGCGCCGCATACCGAGTGCCGCCGAGCTACAACTTGAGTAATTTAATCATCGCGCTACGAACTAATTAAAATGTGATTTAAATTGACCACCATAACTATCGGTAAACTTTCGCCGACGCATTTCTCGCGTGCGGGCGCGCAGCATCATCGCCGGCGCGAAAGATGTAATCGCCAGCCCACCATTTCGATTCCCAATTAATGACGCGTTGATGAGAACGTTGCGCGTAATTAAACGTAATTTACAATTACAAACGTCGACTTCGCCGGGAAAGGGCCCCCCATTCGCCGCGACGTTCTTTTTCCCTCCCTTACGCGCTTTCAATTAATTAAACGCAAATATAACCGCGCGCTTAATTGTTAATTCAATTAACCTTTATTATATCTCCGATGGCCGGATCGAATAAAATCGATCGAATTAAATAACATATTTGAACGCGAGCGACCGTTACGTAATAGTAATCAACGTCGCCGACCTCGATATCACGTCGATATCGCTGAATCGTAATTATTATTATAGCGTTCGAATCGTTGAAATCACGTGAGCCGGGCAAAGCAAATCGATATAATACTGTTTCGGCATGTATTATGCGCGAAATAAGGCGGAAAAGGCAATGTATTTCCTTTTAAATTCATAACTCCCCATAATAATTACCAAACAATCTCGAAGTAGAGCCAGGTCAGAAGTTAGTGAAATGAAAAAATGCTGAGACTTTGATCGATTCGTAACTTCTAACATTGTGCGGGCGTTCCGACAATTTTCCGCAACGAGACCGAAGCACCAAATTTTATTCCAACAAAAAGACAGCGGAGCGGACGATCGAAGCAAACTGCGCGGAATGGACGATCGATCGGGAATCGCGGGATATGAAACTTCGAGGAACTCTCCGAGGGACTAGCGAACAGTGCGAATTGACTCGAATTGTAAGCCGATCGCGAATATCGTCCGGCAGAATGAAACTTTACAAATAGCCGATGGCGATGCTCTCTTACTTTCCTTTCAAGGTTGACAGCACTTGCCCGAATCGATTATATCGCTCGGTGCGCTTCGCTGAGTGCGAAGAAGATTGGCAGATAGGATTTGCATTAGTATGCAAGGAGAGTTCTTCGTCTCCCCCGGCGGCGGAGAGGAGAGATCCTCGACTACCGCGCCCGCCGTGGAATTTTATCGTCTGAAGTATAAGCGCGTCATTTTTACGCGAGACACCCGGGAATCTCGTCCGAGAAATGGGACGAAACGCTATAAAACATATGAATTATGCGGTGGCGGCACAATTCCGCCGGTTTAGTCGGGCCGCGCAAAGTAAGAGGAGCCGTTCCGGGTTGCACTTAGCGAAATTTCTCATTTGCATCTCGAAGAACGGGCGCGTCACGCAAAAGTTAAATGCGCCGCGATGAGCGATCATTTCCCGGAAGATTCGCGACGGGGAGAACCCCGCCTTATTAAAGCGCGAATGGTAGTAACTAATCGTATTCGATAATATTATCCGGTAATCGCGGAAATTCCTGCGGACAGTCTCGCGCCAAGTGTCTCCCCGCCGATGATGCGGGGAGGAAAGTTCGAGACGTTTCGGTGGGACGCGCTCAGTGAAATATACCGGTCGAGACTTCGCCGATAACGAAGTGTCGAGGGAGAAGTATGTGTTTGATCGCGAATTAAGCAATTAAGCATATTCGCGTGGCACACCGATGTATCGTAAACATCGCAGATTTTTGGGTCAAGGCCTGGCGCCTTATCGTTCAACGTTCCGCCGCGATTCGTCGGGCGTTACTTTTCCCTCGTTTGAGAGGAAAAAAATGCGGAGCGGCTGCTTCGAGGCTGAAATGCGGGTAATGTAGAAAAACGCACATTACCCGTGCCGTATATGCCGCTAACGCTCGCTCGTGTTATACATTATCGTCGGACTTTCTAATTCCCGGCCGACGCGTCATCCGCTTCCTCGGCTTTATCGCGCGCACGCTCGCACACTTATGACCTAACTTGTAATTTGAAATAATGTTTATTCAATGCACTCGGTAAGCGCGATATTTGCATCGGATAATATCCATGGGACGTATTAAACGAATCTTCGCAGTCGAAAGCTGAATCGATAAATGTTAAAAATTGACGAACAGAAACTAAAGCTTAGTCTACAATGTGCTCTTCCTTTCTCGCTCTCTATCTTTCTCCTGCGAGAACTTCTATTTACTTGTGGAAAAGAGATCGAAACGAGACGCAAAGAGCGTATTGTGCATCAGGCTTAAGACTCGGGCGACGTGCATCAAGTCAAAACGAATAGTGTAAATAAAAGAAGCAGGTTCGAATCTAACGTCGACGTAATAGTGTATCGTCGATGTTTCATAATAACACATTATAAATTACAATTTAGCAAAAATTTCAACAAAATCACCCGAACGTCAGAAGCTCAACAGAATATGCGCAAAACAGACATCGAAAAATTGAACACGATCGCGCGCTATACCTATTTCTGTGATCGATACTGCACGATGGAGCGCATTAAAACGACGTTAATTTCAGAGCTACATTATAAAGGCAATAATATACGTAATATGATATCCAGCTAATTATACTCGACGTAATCCACGGACGAGCGTGATTCCACGACAGATTATTCTATATCCCGCGATATAGGAATATATATTAGGACCAAACTTGTCTCTCTTTCTGGTGCGAAAAATTAATTAGCCGAGCGCACAGACGGTCGCCAGATTTAATCTTGATCCTCGGCCGACTTTGCGGCGTCAAACTGGAACTTTCGATTCCCGTCTGACCTATATGCCGGACTCAAGGTGGTCGTTCGACCGCACGCCGGCCGTTGCAGTTTTAAAATATCGAGCGCACCTATCCGGATGTTGATAAACATCGACGGCGTTACCGTCCGACCGCAGACCTCTAAATGGCCCACCTACGACCACCGCCCGCGGTGGTTCTCATAGAGCGCGATGCCTGAATTCACACCGGCGGAACGGAGCCGGTCGTTTCTTCGATTCGCACGAATGCGCGGCCGTCATTGTGCCGCGAAGAATCGCCGAGGAAAGATAAATGTATGCCCGTCGGTTCCTCCTCGCAATTGTTTCGAAACTTTATGGTCGAGTCGATCGTCTGACTAACCGGACCACGTCGACGATCACCGAGACGGCGGTTTTTTCTCAGCGGCTTTCTACACGGAGAAAAATCATGTTGCAGCGATCGTCGCTGCTGCGATCAAATTTAGTCGACGCGACCAAATTAGAGAATTATTCGTAATTAGAGCGAAAACAAGTTCGTCGGATTGAAGAATTCTGCTGAGTGGATTTGTCCTTAGGACATTTTGATTTACTGTAAGAACAAAATAGTGTTTTCCTACGTATATTAATTCTTTCTTGCAGCATATAATAATTTGTAGATTCAGCAGAATAATCTAGCGAAGATAATTAGTATTCTTAACAAATTCGTTTGACAACATAACAGACTTTGCTGCGACAGCATAAAATCTGCTGCATCAGCGAATTATTTTTCTCCGTGTACAGGGTGTCCGTAGTTTCCCGGACGAATACTGATATTTTCAAAATTGAACGAAAGTTTCGGAGCGAAAATTTACCGAGTCCGGTCTGATTACACTTCAAGTGTAAAGCTTACGAATTGTAGACTTTTTTATCGGTAAAACACGCGAAATAAACGAAAGTTCGCCGACGGACGCGCGTCGTCGTGTCGAGTGGCGGAACTTCGGATTCGAAAAGAAGCGGGACGGAGAATCGGAAATAGATCGACGTGATCTGCTTAACGGATTTATGGAAATCAAGCGACTCACTCGCGACTCACTCGTGTATACACTATAACGAAAATATACGATCGATCGCGAGTTATACGATCCGGCCAGATTCCTCTCGCAACGGAAAATATCGGCGCGCTGCAGGCCGAGGAACGATTCGCAGGAAAGATATCTGTTGCCGCACGAAAATAGTTTACATCGGCAGAAACGTTTGCCGGTTCGGCCATACGTCTTCTTCAGCTTCGCGTCCGCGCGTAAGCAAAACCGAAGACTGCGCGTTCCACGCGAGGAGAGGAAAAGTCGATCGATACCGTTCGCGGACTGTCGCCAAGCATGAGAGAGAATCGCGAAAATGGGAAAATCGACGCGGCGGAAGCGCGGAGCGATTCGACGCGAATCCACGAAGGCGCCGCACTTTTTTTCGCTCTAATGTGCTTTTAGCCTGAAACGTCGACTCTAAGTGCGTGCGTCCGTTTATCACATCGATTACCTCGTGCCGGCGGTGGGGAAAAATGCCGACGCGCGAAGAAGATGCATTCACTCTTCGGGTCTCGCGAGTCTCGGTGCTAACGGGCGTACTCACATGCGAGAGAAGTCGTTATGTGCGTGGCTGCATACGAAGTAACGGCATAAACATTACTCACCTGCAACAGAGAAGGGAACAGAGACGCGTTAAGTATAATTGATTACGCCCATAAACGAATGTGCGTTCGGTGTTTGCTCGCGAGATTCTTTCGTTACGCAGTGCCTGAACGAATGCGCGCTTCGTAATCGGGCGAGACGCGCGAATTCCCTTATCTCAGCCGATCGTAAAACTCTCTCCTAAAACGAACGATTTAAACAGTCCTGACTCTCGTATCGCGGATCGCCCTCCTATATTATTTCGCCTTTCTACAATCCGCATTTCCCCCTTCAATCTCCACGATTTCATTCCCGACTTTCTTCAATCGCTATGTAACTCTACAGGAAATGCACGTGAGTATATAGGCGCACAGTATTTGCCCGTATAGACAGGCTCGGATAGTGCAGTGAGATAGACAGCTCGCGCGAGCATTGCAGTTTCGCGATATTGCGCTCGAAACTCAGGAACGCTCGCGTGGAACGCGCAGCGAAGGCGAATCGATAAATCGCCCGGCAATTGTTTATTGTTGGCGCGATATCCGCGAGCGCGTAAGATAGTACTTCTCGGCAGGTTCCCTCCTCGCGGAGACACCACTGCCCCGCTCGAGCACACAAGCGCAGCGTGTGAGAGCCATTGTCTGCCGCGAGCTATCGCGCGTGTCTCGTGACTATCTTTCGAGTTTCCTTTCGTCCTCGCCGGTGCTCTCGCACCGTATCACCCGCAACAAAGTTATTCGCGCGCCATTCAACCCTCCCACGCTCGATACGAGCGACACGGGAAAACCGAACGGAGAGGAAGCGGCCCGGAACCACGCCGGTTTTTCAAAAAGGAGACCAGTCGATCGGTACGCTTTCACGGTGAGCTCGCGATAAACGCTTCCGATCGCGCGGATAAAAGCGCAGTTCGTGTCGTCGTCCTCGCGCTCGCCATCCCGTCACTTTGTATTCAGTGCGCTGCCCGCGCCGTTTTTCGACCGTTTCCGCTCGGCGCACGGAAGCGCAACGAATTCCACGAGACTTCGCCCAGAGCGTGACTTCGATTCATCGACGTGGCGGCTAAATTAAATGTCGAGTTTCGAATAATATTATATGCAATTGCTGAGGCGACCATCGCGCGTTTCCCTCGCGAAGGCGTTCAGGCGTTCCCGGACACGATCTGGAAACTGCATGTTTCGGGCGCTTTCGGCGATTTTAAAAGGAACTTTCTAAAGGTGTGTGAAAATTATTGTTATTATTAAGGAGAGAACTTTTCTACGATAAAATTTTAAATTTGTCTTATTTGAAGATCTGTCTTGTGTGAAGAAAATATTAAATAGAAATTCAGTCAAATTCAATCAACCAATATTTGTCTATGAACACCGCGAAATATAATATGACTCGCGGACAAATGTCTGTTTACAATTCCCAGATTTCCAATAAAATTTCTTGAGAATTCCCTGATTTTTTTCAGATACGAACAAATTCCGTGAGAATTCCAGAGCTTTCCAGAGCAGGCGACTCTGGTATTCAAATGTACTCTATGTGCGCTTCTTGTTTAAAATATTTCAATAACTTTCCGCGTACAATTAATATAACTTGCAATTAACTCAATGTGTCTTCGCAACTGTTGTTGAACTTTTTGCGCACTTAACAAGAAACGGTTCTCGTTGCCAGCGTTAATTAATTTTTCTCCGACGATACAGCAATTCCTCGTAGCTACTAGAATTCCGCGGCGAGGGTTTTAATTTTAAAGCCGGCACACAGCGGAGCGTGAAGATGAAACAGCGAGAGAGAGATTCAAGATCCTAACGACGCGGAAGGAAATGCGGAGAACATTGTTCCGGTGCTCTCGCGCGGCAACTCGCTCGGCAAAGGTCGCGTTGATACACACACTCCGCATATAATCCCGTGTAATGTAACGCGGCGCGAGGATTCGAGAGGATCCGCGTATCCTTGAAGTGCGAGTCGCGGCTGGCAGGCGAAAGGGCTGGAATGCATGCTGGAAACTGGAGTACTTCATCAAAGCCGAGACCGCAAAGGTCGCGTTGCGCGACTTTTTGCGACTCGACGTATCAGCGGGACAATTATCGGCTCTGCCGGCGGCGGTCGAGCGAATTCTTCTCGGTCGGCGACCATGGGAGAAACCGACCGGTCGGGGTGAACCAACGGCCGAGCGAGCGAACGAGACGAAGCTTTCTTGCATGCATGATTAGACTACGCCCGTAAAGCCCGTCGGGGAACCTGTTTGAAACCTCGCGAACACGTCCACGCGGGCAGAAAGAGCGAGAGAGAAAGCGAGCGGAGGGGAGGGACAGAGCGAGAGAGAGACTCGTTCATTCAGGTGTGCTCGGCTATAAATAGAATTCCCGGAAGGCGGTCGCAGCAGCAGCCGATCTTCTTCTTCTTCTTCTTATGGTGAAACGCTTTTCGTGCGACGTACTACAGTTCACGCACGAGTCTCGGACGAAAATCGCGACTCGCTGAAAGCGCCGGAAATTCGCCCGGCCTCAACATCTTTTGTTCGATCGCGACGATGACGACGATTCAATCGTAACGATTTACGTGGGACGTGTGAGAATGCAAAGTTGGGGCCCCGAAATTAAACTGGTTTCTGTTTCAACGGAATTCGACGCCAAACTGGTTGACCACGTTTTCTAATTAGGTCACCGACGAAATTTATGTATATGAATTTGTTGTCAATACATCAGAGTGTCATAGGTTACGCGAGAAAATTGCGAAGGAAAGTGTATTAATTCGTTCGCGTAGAAGAGACCGGAACAGGTTGGTAAAGCGTTTCATTCATATGTTTACTGTGAAAGAAACAATCTGACAGGAGTCGCAAAATGTTCAGAACGTAAACACTAGTCTCTATTCATTTTCATTAAAACCGAAAAAATATTACGGTTGAAAAACGTGATTTGAGAGCAAACGAGCAAATTTCTGCTGCACGTTCGTATTTCAGTTACAGATGAAACCATATAGATTACGTAGCGATAGGTTGTCGTTATCATTTTTGTTTAATCTATCACAACGATAAGTTGCCTGAAAAGTTTTAACACCGAAATTCCGAAAAGAAAACCGAACCTGCCCCGTCACCCGTATTATTTATGAGCGGCTTCTTGCTACATCCCGGAGGCCCGATAATGATAATTCTATGCAGAACCTTGTTCTTCTAACGTCGGAAGACACGACAATTTTGTGTTCCGCATTACTTAACCGCATGCGATATATCGTGTGTAGCGAAACGGTTACGATATTAAACTAGCGCGGGAAGAAAATCAGCGCGCACGCAACGTTTTGCGCGATTGTCGCGTATCGACGAAGATCGCGTATCAAAGGACAAATCGGCTTGACAGGCTCTCACGGAAATGCCGGCGATCCCGTGGCACGATACGCCGGATAATCGAGCGCGATCGTCACTCACACAGGCTCCCTTCGGATCGAAATTGAAACTTCGCAGCTCGACCAAGAGGATCGGAATGCTCATCAAACGGGATTCGCCGTACGCTCGCAATCAAGCCGGCTCGTACAAGCCGCATTTAGAGTAGAGCCGCGGCGCACACACGACTTTGCGTGTGCATTCTCGCGGCCCGCGCGAAATCAGCGATCATTAAAAGCACGGCTGCGATTTATTGCGCCGGGGCCGGCGAGTCGGGCGCCGCGTCGATGAGAAATAAATCCAGTACCGCGAATCGGAAACGGCGGCGCGGAAAAGTCCCATTCTTCTCGGAAAAATCCATTTTCAGGGCCGAGCCGAAATGTATTTTCCGCTCCGTGGAGAGACTCACGCGAAGCGCGCACGGAGCGGCTTTCTCTCTCTCTCTCCCTCCCTCCTTCCCTTACTTTATTTTCTCCCCTCGCGAAGCGGAAAATGAGAGGCAGCGGGAATAAAAGATAGATTTATTATTGGAACAATTTCCCGCGGGCGCAACCGATGAATGCAAAATAACATCGCGATAATTTGAATTCGATATAGCAAAAATAGCGCCGGGTAAATAACTCGGAATTAAATGCGGGAAAAATAATACGCGAAATAATCCGCGCGGGATGGGCATATAATATCGCAATTATTCAAATCGGAGATGAACCGAGAACGGGAGGGGGTGAGAGAAGGAGAGTGAAAGAGACCGTGCATGTTCGGGAGAGAAGTCGCTGACGAAATTATATGGTGTGCGCATAAAAAATGAAGCCGGGGTGGAGGGGGGCAGAGAGAAGGAGAGCAGATGCTGGAGAAGAGACACGCGCAAAAAACGCGGAGCCAGAGGTGTAGGACAAGGAGTACGTCGAACCGGTCGAACCTCTCAAGAACAACCGCATTCCAGGGGATTTCTACGAGATTGCCGACCGGTCCCCCTCGGGTCCATCCTCGACTGGTCGCGAGATCGCGGGCAGTCGCGATCTGCCGATCGGGGCCGCTTCCCGACTACAACGGCGTATCATCACACGCGGAGAACTATTTTCGGCGAGAAAACCGCGCTCTGCGTACACTCGGAGCGTCGAGAAATTGGAGCACGTCGCTTTCAAGGATACGTCGCGCGTCCCGTTCAATGGGAGCAAAATCGAACGAGAACCGGACGCGTACGTCACACGTGTGTATGTGCGACGACGGGCGGCCGTCGATGCGGCCGCGTCACGCTGTTAAAACTGCATTATGACAGGCGCTCTCATTCGCCCGCCGTCCCGTTTCTATATTCGACACATTCCGCAAGAGGAGGAAATGAGACTGTCAGCGGCGCGCGCTCGCGATCGAATTAATTTCGAGATCGTTGATTGACGACCGATCGCGTGACTTTTTTCCCCGTGCGCGCGAAATCGAGAACGGAGAGCCGGACGCTGCGGAATGTTTGCGAATGTTCGCGAATAAACGGTGCCGTGCGTGTTCTGAAAATCGCGCAACCGCGAGACGATTATGATCGCGAGAAGCGGGAGAAAAATCCTTCGCGCTCCGTCGACAATCTCAAGTTTGCGGGCGGGACGGGCTAAAACGGCGCACGTTTTATGAATTTTAATTCTTGCCCCGCGCGAAAATCACCTCGCCGGCCTCTGCCGGAGTCGGCTTTGCGCGCGCGTGGCGGCTGATATTTTATTTATAGCGCGACACACGGGACCAGTGCGCGGTCTCTGTTTCGCGCGTTCGCGTTTTCTGAATAAATAAAAACAATAGCGTCGCTACGCTAACTTGACGCAAGACACAAACGCGACATTGTCGCTGATAGTGCGGCTGATTCAACGCGTCCAAGCGCGCGCGCACGCATGATTCCGCACAAACGAGCTATTCACGATGAAAAATCAAGGTAGTTGTAGCATGAAATGGATTTTTTATGAATTCACGGAAACTTCCACTATATACGGAGTGTTCGATCATTTTCTCGGGTGGGCAGATAGAACGGGTAAAACTGAATAGAAAAGTCCTACACCATTTTGCAAAATTCGCAATAATTAATGAAGAATTAATTAATCTATATGAGCTAATGAGCGCACGGGAAGCGGTATGCTGGATTCTGTATGAAGAAAAATGGCCTATTTCTGAAGATTTAGCAACGATGAGCATCAATTGATAGCGAAAGGCGTGTTTCTTTTCGGCACGTGAAAACTTGAAGTTATCGAACACTCTGTATAGATTTAAATATAACCTAATTATTGACGCAATTAGAAAACGATTGACTATTCGGAAGCTGAGATATTCGCAACTAATAAAAAAATATGACACTTTTTATATGTACTTATTGAGGTTAATGTCCTATTTCTAACTTCTATTTTTAATTTCTTCTAAACCATTTTTAGGATTTTAATGAAAAACTGTTCAGGACTAATATAGAGACGTTATACAAAAATTTCCGAATTATTGGCCACTTTATTTTGAAAATATAGCCATAGGAAATTTACAATTGATCTATCCGCAATATGTATGCAGGTGTAAATACATATATGTAAATACATACATGTGTAAATATATACATGTATAAATATTTATATGTCACTTTCTGCTATGCATGTATCTCTATTAGCTCAATTGATGTATAAATAAAGTAATAAAAAAAAAATAAAAAATAAATAATACCTCCGTGTTTGAAATATTGTGTACATTTCTTTTAATCTCGCTCAAATTTATTACTTAGTTAAGTAAAGTAATAGGAAAGTACGTTTTCCAATAAATAAATTTATGTAGGGGTCTCTTAATATCACTGAAAATTCAACACTTTACGACACAAGTACCTTAAATCGCTCGGGACAAGCGAATAATTCGGATCGAAAAATGTGAAATATCTACCGTGACTCGCTTCATAAAAATAGCGTGAGGCGATCGGTCGGTTGTAGCGACGCGTCGCTTTGTCAGCGCGTAACACGCGCATCCGCGCCGATTACACGCTTCTCCGTCGTCGCGTCTTACGCTTTTGTCGCAAGTTCACGGGCGTGAGCAAATAACGCGCGTGTGGACGCGTTCAATTTATTCTTGAGCTCAAGAAACTCGTGCGCGCGCGTGCGCGAATTGGCGCGTTCGACAATGCCGACAAATTATGCAGCTGCATGTTCTGTCGTATTATTATATGCAATGTACGTCGCAGCGTTCGCGCCGCGTACCATTTGTGTGCCCGCGTCGTCGACGACATGTGCGTGCCGCGTTAATTGCGTCGGATCGTTAATTCGCGAAAACAGTAGCGGCGGAAGAGTAACGCGAGAAGAATATCGACAGTTCGGTCCGATAAATTCGCGCGCGCGCGCGTCGTCGAGAATTACCACCACCGAAAATTCGAATTTCAATTCCGAGTTCGCGATCTCTGTACGCTGCACACTTCATTTCGCAGCATTTTTATTTTAATTCCCTTCACCGAGTTCGTTCTACGTGGTACGAGCGAATTTCCCGAACGGGAGAAATACGGCGAAATTTGTATCGATATGAAATTTATTTCGAGGTGGAAAATGTCGGAATGTGCGACCAAACAGAGATGCGACACATTTATATAACGTAATTTGTATAATTTTTATTGACAATTATATATACAGAGGGAAAAAGGTTCCTTCGAATTTAGTATATGTGTTTGTTATAGACTTGGGTTTATTTAATATAAATAATACCTTAATTTAATATCAAATATCATTTTGTTTGAAGAAAAATGTTGCTTCACTAGAATAAACCGTGTTATTTGATGGGAAAAATAATGTGTCGTTTTCAATAAAAAATTTATTTCATTATATATTAAATATTGTCTCGTTAAAACAAGAAAAAATTTTTTTAATATTTTTCTAACACAGTGTTAATACTTTCAAATAATTTATTGCCCGTGAGAACTATGTTCGACATAAAGATATTTATTGTTTGAAGACCAAATAATCCTGTTTGTTGAATCAAATATCCGTTTGTCTGCTTTAGCCCAAAAGACAAATTTTTCAATCAAAGAAATCTCATTACATCCAAAGAAATTCTCTCCGTGTATGTGCACACATATATAATTATATAGAAATTACTTGTCCAGAAATTACATAAGTACTTTAAAGTGTTTTGATGTTTTTAAAGGTGCATCTTGGTATTCCAGACATCCTCTGCATCTCAATAAAATCGTACCTCAAAGGAAACTCACGTCTCGACGCTGTAAAATCAATCGCACGTCACGTAGGATAACAATTCGGCCGCGCTTTAACGAGACTAATTAGCCTCGTTAAGTGATTAGGCCACCGTAGAAGAGAGCTCGTACTGTTCGACGAGTAGATAGGATCTAAACGTTTCCGTCACATCAGTGTCGGCCGCGTCCTTAACTCACTTATATAAGAGTTCATTGCGAATTGCGAGACATCAGGCAAGTGCTGCAACTTGCCCTCGCTCATCTCAATGTAACGAAATCGCGCTATTCGCAATTTCTGCCGATGTCGAGAGTAACTGCGCCACGATCATCCCGTGATAGTCATCGTGGTAACTTCATAACTCCCTCGCCGAAATAATTCACGTGTTCTCGTATTCCGCTCGGCATTTATGTCGTGAATAGCCGACGCGATCCGATTTCGCACAACATTTGTACGACACTACACCGCTACCTCAACGAAGGGGGAAGGTAAAGAGACGCGGTAGGCAATCGCGGCGGAAGTGGGTGAAATCAAGGGGATTAATTATGCGAAAGATGGGATAACGCCATGATGAGTTTCGATCGGGCGGGACGTTCTCGCATCACGTAACGGTATCGATCGCTTTTGTCTAGTTCAATGTTAGGTCGAGTACTCGACCTCAATGAGGCCCGATCGTGACTTAAACACCCGACGTTCTCCTCGACTTCCGGCCAATCAACGATCGAACAATGTCACCGTGGAATTCATGAAGGTCTCGAAAGCTACCCGCCACTGTGTAAAGCGGGACGGAACTCAAACGCGCCGGAGGGAGCGCGCTTCCGCGATCGAGCGCCGTAATCGGACGCATCTTTATCGTAACGCACCGGTTGATAACAACAGACGCGCCGAAGACGCGAGATCGAGCTACAAATTACCGAAATTCTCCGCGGAAAGAATCACTCGTTTATATGCTCGTGAAACGGATCGTCGCGAGACCGCTTCACGCACGCATGGCGACGAAATATTCATCGGAAATTTTACGTACGAATTTATTTGCAATTAAATGTTCGCCTCCCACGTCCAATTGTATCGCGCGTTCTCGTCGGCCTGCAAATTATAATAATATGGAATGTACATTCATTAAGTGATACATACCCGCTGTACGTTTGTGTATATTGTTACATCGCGCCGATTATAACGAAAATTTTCACTCGCTACGCGGAACGCGCGAGAATGTCTTATTACGGTGTAATACAAATTACGAGGCTCCGTTAATAAGCGTGCACGCGAGACGCCTTGCTCGCGCGCGGAGAAACAATTTTATGCAAATACGTGTATACGGTATGATATGCCACTGACCCATATCTCTCACGGTCTCCCTCGGTTGTAGACACCAGAGGTTATAGACAGGGATCACGATCGTGCGTCACGTTGCGTCGCAACGTCCACGAGTGCTCTTGCAGCTCCCTCCTATTCGGACAATAGAGAAAATTGGAAACGTGACCAAACAAACGGTAACACGGAAGCGAGATCTACTAGTTCGTCCGGCCCACTCGCACCCTGGGTGAGATGTTCGATAAAAACATCTTCGCAAATATTACATTCTACTTTAATTGCAAGAAAAGGGAGGGGAAAAAGGAGAGGCCACTGCTGGGAAAATGGACTGCGACGCACGGGAGATTTATTGCCGCCATTCAAATAATTACATTTCAACGAAAAAACAGCGACGAAACGAGACACGAAGTGAGGAAACAAAGGACGAAAAAGCGGAAGATATCACTTCTCCGTTCCGTGTCGCACGTACGCGGCGAACGCTCGAGTTAAGTGCGCGAGTTAAGATCGACGTAACAGTCGGTAATTAAAATAAACAGACGTCTCCGGACTCGTCGTTCAGCGTTCCTTTGCGCGACATTTCCCGGCACTTGCTCACGCAGCATTCGTGCTGCATGCTGCGAATCGTATGTTTGCCGAAAGAGTGTGTAGCACGACCGTACGACGCGCGAGGATGGGCCAGTGAAATAACCTCTCGTAAAACTAGTGGAGGCGCCGTTCCCGTGCGTGTCTCTTTTACGCGTCGGACCATAAAGCGGCTTCGGGATTATAAGATTATCCCTTCGGGACACGCGCCCGCGTCTCATTTTTCTGTCGCTTCTGTTCGGCGCGAATGTCGCTTTTTACGATTCTTGTCGAGATCTAGAAACGCCGGAGCGTACTCAATTGGGGCGGCCAACGGAACACCGATGGAAAGATATTCGGCCGGATGCAAACGACCGTGTCTTGATCAAGAATTATAACTGGTGTAAATCGGGGAATTTAATTTTCCACGCTGCGGATGCGGAGAGAGAAAAAGAAAGGGAAGCGGGGGGGAGGGGGGAGCCAAGGGAGGTGCGCTGTTGATGAAAGATCGTAAAAAATCAACGAGAGTTCGCGACGATGAGTCGAGCATCTCAGCCGTACAAGCGCGAACTCGAATGCGTGTTAATGTGGTTGAAGTTTGAAGCGATCTTCGAGCGAAAATTAAAAAAAGAAATTTCAGTTTAACCCCGATAAAAAAAAAACACACAAAAGATAATACAATTGTGCAAAATTTGTCAATATTAAAATAAATGAACAAGAAAAATAGAGAAGATTGCGTCAATCTTTTTCTAATTCCACGAGCAATGAGTTGAGTGATACTTCAACGTATACGCAATGCAAGTTTCATCGAATTCTTATTAAATTTATTTGACCTTATAACTTTCCTAAAAACAACTTATGATCCAGACTCTGAATTGTCCAACTTTTGGTATCATCTTTAAATATAATGTAGATCAATTTGTAATTTTTTCATAATTTTTCCATTATTTTGAACGATTGGTGATGCATTTTTAACATTACCGACAAAAGCAAAATCAAGAGACACAGTCGTGTCTCGACGCCAAGTTCAAGCGCGAACGAGGCCGGCCGTTAGCCAACATCACCGGCAAAATCAAAATTATGCGCTGCCTCTTTTCCGAAAACCGTGATCGTTCCGAATCGATCTCGCTTTGTGACAATTCACGATACGATAACACGAAAAAAAATATATAATGTCATCGTATACCGTCCATGTATGAAATAATTGTTTTCCAATGATATAATAACGTTTCTCCCGTGGATTTGCAGTCGCACGCAATTAAATTATAGCAACCTTGGCATGTTTCACGCACGAGAGTTACACTTTCGCTCGCGTGAGCTCTCTTTTCCGTACGCGCGCGCAAAACCCAGCCACGCGTCTTCTCATATCTTCACCGGGGCGAATGAGTCGGCCGATAAAATACGAGGACATTCGGCGGCCGTTGCTCTCCCTCTCCCGATGATCTTTCTTTTCGCTGGACCGCGCGAGAGGCGTTTTCATCGTGAGATGAAGTATCGCGCCGACAACGGGCGTCGCTCCCGCGTGACAGGAGGAAGGCCGACGTTGCGTCGCGTCGAGCTGCGTCGCTCGCGTACGCACTGCGTGGAGGCCGAGATGTTTCGAAAGTTAATAATAACAAAGCACGAGCGAGAGCAGAGCAAGTACGTCCACTATTCGGATCCTTGAGCGGGAGTCCTCCATCGGCCGATCTCGCGCGCTGACCAAATCGACGACGAGAGCGCGGCCTTCCGCCGGATCCTTAAGGACCGGCCATTCGTCTTCGTTGCGAAAGCTTCGGCGCTCGCCGTGAATAACGATGAATAATAAGAACGCGTAATTAAATCGTAAATAATAAAGAGATCGCCGGGCACGCCTCAATTGCGGCTAATTTAATAAACGGACGATCTCTCTCGAATCGCGGGAAAATGTTCTAACTGCTCCGAGGCGGCGGACTGCTGCGATTTCGGAAACGCTCTGTCATCGTCGTGGCTCCAGTTTTTTTTTCCGCGCAATCTCGGTTCTCAGTTTACGCAACGTTAGGACCGCGCGAGGCTGCACAACGTGACATGACGCGACGAGCAGAGCGCACGCACGTGCGACTTTACGATTGCAGATTATGCGCACTAACGGAGAGGCGCGCGCTCTGCAGAGTCTAAACTAGTTTAATACGTCCAATTAATCTAATCATGCTCGATCGTTATTTGTCCCGTACGAGTCGCTTTACGTAATACCGCACAGGGTTTCCGACGGAGTTTGCATCTCCGTCCGGCCGTAAACATCCGCGGATAACAGACTCCGTCCGCGTGATACGAACGGCGAGAAGAAATCCCGACGATTTATCGATTACGTCCGCGCGATAACCGCGTCTTAATTTCAGCGCGCACCACTTTCTGCGCTTAATGGACCTGTTATTTGCACGTTCGCGCTCTCAACAGAAATAATACGTTTCACTCTCGACGGTGGGTAAACACTTTCCACGGGGAGCATTCGTGGCGCGCTTTTACAGCGCGGAATCATTAGAATCCACTTCCCTCTCGAGCTGAAGACAGCAATCATTCAATCGCGCGCGTTAGGAAATATTTGAGAAGAAACGCATAAATTAGAATCAGTCGGCCGTTTTTTTTCTTTTCTCTCACGACGGCACGTGGTTTCCTCTATGTGTGTATCCCGACGCTCGTTTTCGAATTTCCGCCGATTTACGCCGGACTACACACGTTCGCTCTTGTCGATCGCATGTATGCCGGCCGCAGCAACGCAGGTCGCCGTTTGCAGCGGGGTTTAAGCAAAGCCTGGCGCGTAAATTCGTAAATGAGCGTAATACAAGCGCGTGCACAGTGATGCCTCGCAAACGCGATTGCCTCGTGCAATCTGCATACCTAAGTACACGAGCGAGCACCTACTTGACCCATTTACCCGATGACCTCGGCGCGGGACATTTCTGAAGAGAGTATCAACCTAATGGCGCGGGCGGACTTGTTCACCGAGTCAAGAACTCCCGTCGATTATCCCGCTCGGCTTTCTTTTTTCCTCTCGCGTTTCGAGAAACAATACAACACGGAGTCACGGTGAACGGGGGAAAGAGATAGATAGATAGATAGACAGAGAGAGAGAAAGAACGCGCGCTCCTGAATTATTTCGCGAACGGCGCCGGTCGAGGTTGTATTACAAAAGCGAAACATTCAACGTCCGGCAGTAATGGCGAGACCGCAGAGCAAGGAATACACGCGAAAATAATCTGCTATAAACGGGAGAATTTTTGAAATGCGAAAACGAAAGGAACGGGCCCGTAAAAGCAATAGCGCAATTAAATTAGTGCCGTTATAAACACATAAACGTGTTAAGTAGCATTTGTAATTTATTGCTAAGGTATCGATAAAATTAATTAGAGCAATATATATATCAGATATCGTCGAGACGTTTTAGTTGTACTCGGACCCTTTTATTTTATAGGATTATAATTATTTTATAAGACTGTGAAACGTTTGGACGATATCCGATTGATGTTAAATTAATTGACTTTATCGATACTTTAGCAATAAATTATAAATGCTATTTTCAACATGTTCGTGTTTTTATAATGGCATTATTTTGAAAGTGCTCTTGCTCTTGTTAGCCTATCCCTTCTCTCACTTTCGATCGCACATCTAAGAGTTTAATTCCATTTTAATTTTGAAACGCGAGTGCGCGAATATGCTAGATACGAATGAACAAGCGCGAGAAATAAATGCATTATTTCGCTTTGTTTAACGCTGATGGAAGGTGAAACTCGATGCCTCGGCTTAAAATCCACCCCCGAAGAATGTCAACGTCGGGACTCGCGACGCTAAGTACAAGCTCGCGGTAACTTTGGAGTACTTACGTAACATCGCCGAAATTTCTCACGTTCGGCACTCTTAATATCCCGCCTCGTGGTAGGTGCCCGAAGAATTTGTTAGAAATAGGTAACTAGGCTACGACGACGTCATATCCTCTCCTTCTCTCTACCCTTCGGGTAAATCGGTCAACTAAATCGATTCCGTACCGAGCGATTCGAGCCCGAGGAAACGTTCGAGCAGGAAGTACGAAACGAACGTACGAACGCGCGCACGATAATTTAATCGAGAAACTTCCGCCGGCTTACACGACCGGCTGTGCATTTCTTGCAGCTGCATCCAAAGTGGAGGTACATTAGACTCCATCACATGGCAGTGGGAGCTTCGGCAAGGAATCGTCCTAGCTCGCCAGGCTCTCCTGGACACGTATCCGCGCGGTAATTCCGCGGACGTGCTCGGGCGCGAATATCTTGGGGCTTGATACAAATAAGATTAGTTCATGATGAAAACGTTCGGGCGGTAGATTTACGATTTGAATGAAATTCGCAGACATTTAGCGACCGGGATCCAACTGCTTCGCAGTTGCAACGTGGAAGACCGCTCTCGTTTCGTACTCAATTTAAACTACGACAAAACTAATCGGTCGGCTGCGAGAAATTCAATAAGAAAGGAAATTGCGGACGTGTCGTGTAACGACGTTGCAACATTTTCGGATATTAATGGTGGGACAATGGGCGATGCTAATGAGACTAACGCGAGTTGTACGAGCTGTCACAGGCAAACTTACTGAACGTCCGCTTTAGCGTGGAAAAATTAATGGCCTCCGGATACCTTGCGAATCACGTCCACGGGGAACGTAAAATCGCGTGAATCTCATCGACAAGAAAAATAATCGCTCGAACCGGAAGAAAAACGGCTACTCTCTCGCGATAAATATCGTCGTCCGTCTCTTAATACCGCCGTAGGGACAACTCGATGAAAATGCCACAGGCCAGAGCGGCGATATTTCCAGACCGCCCGAGCACTTTCGAAGGTGAAGACCTCGGGAATGTGATCTAAATTTGCGGTCATCTTGTATGCACCCGTTTATACGGCGAGTATGTGTACCGATACGTGTGTCTCTGGTATATCTACGCGTACATATGTGCCGCGCACATGTATCCGATAGCAGTCGGCAACTTCGACGGTATAGATGCGGGACGGCTCGGCACATCCAGCTGTCTGCTATGCATACACACGAGCGCATCTTCCTCACACAAAGGGCGACGGCTGCTCCTTTGTTTTACCCTCTCGATATGAGAGCAACCTACCGGAACAATCGCGTGTGTTCGTCACCGAACCGAACTCGATACCGTGGCCTTGATCGCCGTCGCGACGCTAAACTTTCCCCACGTCGAAAAAAGACTTTTCGCCGAAAGTTCGTTATTTATAGCAACGTTACATATTTGTGTCATAATTCAAAGGGAAAAAAAGATAGCTGAAACCTTTTTTTTCGCACAATTACACGGTTATGACGATTTTTTTCGGACGGCAAGGCATTAGTGTGATCATTTTTCATACTCGATTAATATTTTCAAACTGATCATGCGTATGCATCACATCATTGATCTGGCCATATTCACGTGAACGACCTATTTTTTTTCCTTTTGTAAGTCATTTATCATCAAACTGTAGTCGTAATTTTATAATAGTATGTTAATTTATTCTTTTATTTCTATATTATTTTCAACACTCTAAAAGGGGATTTGCCCTGTGGATAAATAAATAAATAAATAAATAAATAAATAAATGCAACTGCAAATCCAAATGTGTAAAAATTACATTGCGTATACACTGCAAATTCAAGTGTGTAAAATCATAGTGGTAACATGCGTATAAATATGTAAAAAGTGACTACAAGATTTTACACACTTATGTAGTGCGTTCAGATTTCCAAATTACGAAGTTCGGCGCGCGACGAGAGCACTCCACGGAGCGACTTACGTATTTAACGGAAGTCGCGACTTAATATCAGTCGAAGTAAGTGTGGTCGCAACTGCTTGAAAGCGGCGAGACTCTGTCGCAAGTTTCATATTTTATAAGGAGCGCACGTGCGGCTTTATACGCGTAAGCAGATGCGCGCGCGCACGACGCACAGCGGGGAATTAAGATACCTAGCAACGTAGGTACGTTGCCAAGCTACCCGGGCGCTACAAGGTTGAGGTCGCGCTCTAAGACGTTTCTTGCCGAAATCATAACTCGAGGAAGTTTCGGTGAACCGTACTTTCAAACACCGAACAAAGTCACCATCACATGCTTAAAAATAGAAAGAGAGAAAGACGAATCGAACTCTCTCGCGAGCTCCCTCGAGACTCCCGGGCGCCTGTGCGATGATCTCACCGTTGTATTATCGCACACGCGCGCGTGAAAAAAGCAAAACATCGGATAATTATTCGTTGAATGAACGACACGCCGCACAGTGGTGCACTGTACATTGAGGTGCGGAAAAAACGTAGTTACTTCGGAATTTCTCGATGTACTTTATGATCTCAGTTTTTTATGTTCCTGAAAATAATTTTAAAAAATCCAAAAATAATTTTATGTTGAAATTTTCAGCCCATATGAAGAGTAATATCAAGACATTTAACATATAAAGGAAATAATAATAACTATAATCATATTAATTATATTAATATTATATTAATCTATGCTTATAACTGTCACAATCATACACGCGTATTACGAAGTTATACGAAATTATTTTATAATTTCTTATTTTATAATAATTATTAAGTGACATCATACAAGATATTCCAGACCAACAAGGACAAACTTCATGAGGATATATTAAAGTGAATAAAAAAATCCTGTCTGCATCATTTTGCAAAGACGCAAAATTTCGAATTATTCATTATTAAAAATGGCCATGTATAGAGGCTTCTTTAATAACTCAATCATTTGCGTGTTATTTACAAAATGGTACAGGACCTTTTTTTATTCAGAGCATCCTAATCTATAAGTATATGACAGCTGTTGTACCTAGCGACAAGTTCAAGGCTCAAGGTTCAATATACCGATGTTTGTCGCTAGGTACCGTCAAGAAATTCGTTCCTGTTGATCTGGTACACCCTGTATCATTGTTATAAGCATTGTAATGTGATTTTTCCGTCAAGAATTTTAGAAAAGTAATTACATCATATGAATTAAGGCTATACACAGTTGAAATACATGAGATATATTTCGCTTAAACAGACGTAGAGATAATAGAGTATAAAGATCTATCTATGATCTGAAGATTTTTCTTAAATCAAGTGAACATAAAATATATTCGCTTTCGTAACAAGATACTACTATTCACTAGATATCTCAAAATAGCAGTAAAAATATAATTTTCATGATTTTGGACTTTTTCCACCTCGGCACCATTGTGCGCCGTCGCCGAATTGTCCCGCTCGTACGTCTACCAAGTGTCTCCATTCATTCGGACGACACGTGTCACACATCAGCGCATCCACCGCGCGACGCGTCTATTCAAAGCGCCTGTATCCTGCCTTGAAATTAGGATACTGGAATGACGCCTTGGCCGCCTGTCCTACCCATGACATGATTCGGAAATCCATAACGCGCCCCGTGTTATAAACGGCCGACGTCGCCGCTACATCTGCGGTTTATTACATCGCGCGCGTTAAGATCGATAACCGTGTAACACGCGAGAGACGGGGGGAGAAGAGGTACGTTAACGCTTGACTTTTTCCCGCGCGCGCGGAAGCAGGATAATCACCGGCAGCGCCTGTCCGCACTCTCGTATTGATTTTCCGCGATATACGGTTGGGAATTTCGAATTTCCGACTCTCGCCTGACTCACGGAAGAACAGTCGGTGGAATAACGACGACTGATGCCGCAATAGCCGAGAAACGATGCCTCGACTCGAAGTCGTATGTGCGAGAAACAGGCGCGATATAATTAATCGCACCTGTGCCGTTTGTAATCAACGACGTTGAAAAGCGAGACAAAGCGAGTCACGTGAAAGTGGACCACTCGGCCGTAGAGCACCGAGCACATAATACGCGTTGGGATTTCGAGGTAGTGAGAATAAATCCGACGCTAAATGAAGAGGGGAAAAGGGAGGAAGAGAGAGAGAGAGAGGGTGTGTTGGTGGAAGACGCTTCGCGCGGGAACGGTCGAGGATAAAAAACGCGCGGGTCCGGTGATAATAAAGCAAACAAATGCGAGGCTGGAACTCGAGCGCTGGATAATTTATGGTGTCGGACAGACGAAGCTGGCCCAAATCCGACCGGCGATTTACAGCCGGCGGGGTCAGGGTCGCAAGCGGAGGAACGAGTCGCAGCGGGTTCGCCGGCCGCTATATAGGTGATGGCTATTTAATAACTTTCCCTCTCATTTTATATGGAAAAAAGAGATTGCGAGAGATTGAATAACGAGCTGAGAGCGCCGGATAATTGCGGGCTTGATGGGTATGTGTAATTAATTTTTGAGAAGCGCGTTAGATCGCGCAATATTTACTCAACGAAATTGAGACTCGGAGAATTCAGCACAATTTTCTGCAGAACGGTCAACAATAACTTGACAAAAATTCCGATTAGCGATTTAAAGCGTCAAAACTGAAGGATCATTCCCACGTGTGCCAACCTTAATTTGCTCCCTGAGCTTTCTTTCCTTTCTTCGTCGCATACATCGCTTCGACGTGAAATATCCGTAGCCATCGATAAAATCGACTTTTTCTTCAAACACCGATATGATAATGCACTATAAAAGTGAATGATAATCGGAGTGCCTGCGACCGCCATCTACTGGGCACACTTTATACTACATAATGTGCGGCTTATCCGGTCTTATGGTAATGATGGTTTCGCACAGTTCATTTACTAATCATATAGGGATCGATATCCCTGCTTTATAATGTAATCAATATGCATCATCTACCCAACAAAGCATGACAATCCGTCTTGGAGGGAATATAGTGATAAAAATTCCCATGGAGAAGCCGCGTGCTGAGCACCGAATTATGGAACTTCCCTACGATTAATAATCGCATTTTCAAAGCGATCACATGTCGCGTGCGTGAAAAATTGCGTGACATTAAACAATGTCTACCAACTCGCGCAAATGTCATAAACTATGTCGTATTACATAGTCTTTCATTGTTAACTCTGTGTCGTCAAAATTGGAGGCACACGTTGAAATAAAAATCCTACGTAATTACGAGGGATATTTCAATGTTAATCCCTCGAATTTAAAGATACCACGCAATAGTGCCTCCAAATTCGAGATACTTACCTCGAAATGTCCTTGTAATTACGTAGAATTTTTATTTAAATGTGTACCTTCAATTTTAGTGACACAGAGTTAACAGTGAAAGACTATGTGTTGTAAAACGCTTTCGACTAATGCCAAATTTGATCTGTTTAAATAAAAAAATACACACATTAATTTTTATCGCATACTATTATTCAATAACAACATATGCGACAAAAAAAAATATAGTTTAGATAAAACTATTTTAGTACAATTTCATTATCCTCTTTGAATCCCATTTCCTAATTCCACATAACGATTAAGAAATAATAAATCAGTTGCGTAGATCTCAAGAGTAATTTTCACATTTCACGCTTAACCCTTTGCACTCGAGGGCTCCGGAGAGGAGCCATTTAAAATTTGTCTTCAAACTCAAATGCAAATAGCAAGAGCGGAATATCCTATACACAATAGTTTTTACGATTTGTCTTTGTCCTTATGTTATGAACTGAAAGTTATTTGCATTGTCTCCATAGCGGAGCCCTCGAGTGCAAAGGGTTAATATAATTTTTTTATTAACAATTGATTCTTAATATTCCAAATAAATTGAAAAGCAAGAAAAGACATACGCGTTCCAAATATATTTTCGCAATTTTACAAGACCGAGTGCGTTCAGTGCGACGGAGTGGTATCAGTAGCGTTTATTAGCGCTCTGAGATAAATTCATGGAAGGACGAGAAAGAGAGGGGGGAAATTACAGCCGACAGGTATAAAAGATGCGAGGGTGTGTAGCAGGGGGACTTATATAAATGAAAAATGGAGCTGCGGAACCCGCCCCCGGTAAGCAGAGACGGCGATAATAATACTCACTGCCAAGCGAATCCGCCGGCGATACCTTCCCGCAGCCGATCCTTGAGACTCCGTTGCCTGGAAGGGACGGCGGGCTCTTCCGGTTTCATGGGCGGTGGGCCGCCACCGGCGCCGCTGCCACCGCCGCCGGAAAACAACGCCATACCGTCCACGTACCGACGACAATTTCGGGTCGATCGTCGGGATTACCCGGCTCGCACTCACGATCTCCTCGATTTCTACGTCGGTTTCACGTGGCGCATCGAGCGGCCGGCATGATCGCGGACACCGTAGCGGGGGGACGTAGTGATACTTCCGGAGCACCTCGATCCCGGATGATCGGAAGACCGGCTGCCAACGACCGAGGCTCCGGCTCGCTCGACAACACCGCAAACACTCGCGAGCGCGATCGATAGCGTTTATCGCAGCACAGGGTCACATGCGAACCGATCCGCGCAGGAAGGTTCAGACCCCTCCGTCGACGAGCGTATCGGCCGCGGACAGGCACGGACGAGCGCGAACGAATCGCAGCCGAGACGACATCTGATGATGACCGTTGGCACGACGTCACTTCTCTCGCGCTTCTTCCCCTCGCGTCGCCGGTACCTCTGACATCGTGCCAATTGCCGTGAACCCCCCGGCACACGGCGAGTCCTCTATTTCTACAGGTTCCACCAAATTTGATTGACCTCTCGAGGGCCTGTCGGACGGCGAAATCGTCTCGCGCCGCTCGGTAAAAGCACGATTGTTCTGGTCACACGGAAAATCGCCGGAGACGGAAAAAGAAAGAGAGAGAGGGTAAGAGAAAGTAGGGGGGGGGGGTCCAAAATGACGCGGACAATGGCTCTGTATTCGACTGAGAAAAGAATGTGAAACGGTAGCTTTGGGGAGCTTCTGTACGGCCTTTAACGACGACGAGCGATATGTAAACACCAGCAACAGACTATCGCGCACAGGTGTACGAGACTCGCAAACGACTCGAAAAACGAAAACTCTTGAAACTTCGTTGATTAAAATGTTAGAAACAGTATTTAACTATCATCGAAATAATTCCTATCTCTTTTCATTTCAAATTGTTGATAGTGCTTTTATTGAACTATGTTGATTCGCTAATTAATCAAATAATGTGCAATATTTCACTCGAGACATATAAGTGATTTCTATATCCTGACGATGACATAATTTCGGAGCATTAATTTCTCAACTTCAAATGTCTTAATCAATGATTCGCATTTGTGTACAAGGAAGTCTAGCGACAGATTTAATATGTATTCCCTCGCAAGACCTCTATTCTCTTATCTCGTAAAAGGAAAGATTATTTTAGTACGAATTTACATCTCCCGTGCGCTGCGAGGAGAAAATTACTAGACGGAATTTATTGGGCAATCTCCTGTATCACGTTATCAATCATAAAGCAATCTTTCCTATGACGGTAGTGCCCGATATTATATGTTTATGCGTAAACGAGGAGTGGGATCGCGATAAAAGACGCGTATGAATCAGACTGTACAAAAACAAAATAAAGTGACATATTGTGCGGTAGTACGAAAATATCTACGTCGTATAATATTCGTCTCGGCGAACTAATCTTCGCGTTATCTCGCACCGCCGACGCCATGTGAGAACTGCGCACTCACCAAAATATTACAGAAACGCGCACAATCTTAGGCTTATTTAATTCTTCAGTTGATTTAGCGTCAAGTTTCAACGCGAGGAATGCATTAATCGGTGAGATCGAGAATTATATTGGACGCAAAATATTACGCAAGAGATGTTGTTTCTCGAGCGTCGTCTTCGCGATTGAATAATACTCCGCCCCGTCGCGTCGCGAAACGCGCGTCATTTTATACGTTGACAATTATTTTCAAATTATTAAACATGCGTGTATATATGTGTGTTTATCTCGAGATATTATTTAAAAGAAAACTTCGTACGCACGGATTTCGTCAATTCACGGTATATATTAAAACATATTTCGATAAACGATAAACCGCTATGGAGGAGATTAGAGTGCAACTGCCGTCGAACGCGTTTCTTATTACAAATACGATTCATCATTCGTTGTTAAAGCGCGCGCTTTGTTCCTTTTTTTTTCGATACGGACATCGTTGAAGTAGACGAGCGATCGGGGGGTGGAGAAGAGAAACGAAGGTAAAAGAGTAGTCCGCGAAAGAGCTGTCGAGAAAGAGAGAGAAAGAAGAAAAAAAGAGAAATCCCGTTAGGAATGCCGTGAGAGACCGATCGCTGAAGATGGATCGAACACCCTTGTAGACGAAACGACGACGCTCGCGATAATCAATCAACCGATCCTCTCGATAGACAGTTCTACTCACGGGATAACGTAACGATCCAGAGATACTTTTACAGTCACGATACGAGATGTCCCGAGCAAGGATGCAGTGAAGGCATAATTTAAATCCATACTTTGTAAAGTTTGTTTTAAATTTAAATTTCGTGTCCGAAGTGAATTTCGCAAAACGATCGATTTAAATAATTTGAGAAGAGAGCATCATCTGTGCGGAATACATTATATCTAAAGTGGAATTTATGTCGGAAAGTTTGACGCAAGAATGGGAAAGATGAATCCTAACCTACAATCCGGTTTAAATAACGAAAACGAAATACGAGGAATGTAAAAATTGCCCGAATGGGCTGGAATGCTTCGGTGTTATTGGTGGTTTGCTCCGAACGTCTTTCGCATATGGAGAGAGGATTTGTGATGCATCGACGTGTACACGGCCGTCTCGGTTCTAAAGGCAGAGCGATTGAATCGAACATAATGACCTCGGTTAAACTTTATTACGTCGAGCCGCGTGCATAGTCAAGGCCGTGCAGCGATGATAACGGCCGATCTTAATTATGTGGAAGTCAGGCGAAGTCTGATTGCTAGTTTGTACGTGCGATTTCGTTTGCGCCAGTTACTATCGTCCGTATAAAAAACGGCGACCAAAATTAAGCGACAAAGTGAAATTCGAATAACATCCAGATAACATCCAAATGTTACCGAGTGTTATTTCCACTTCGTTGTAATGAGCAGATGTTTATCGAAGTAATTGTTACAATCGTGTTAAGGTTTTAATTTAGGAGCGATAATTTAATCACGATTCTGCCAAAGCAGTTGGATCGACAAAATCGGCGGTTATCTTCATTCAAGAAAAATATTGTTTCCACTAAACAAATTACGCGCAATAATACGTTGCACTGTTATAGTCGCCGATCAAATCGCAATTATCGGATCAATCGATAACTCATTACAGCAACTGCATAATTTGCTCGATGGGCGAAACGTTGTGCTTGAAAACAAAAATTTGTTTGATTAAGCAAAATTTCGTCGATTCTACCATTTTGTTCTCAATGTATTTTTGTTAAATACACGACAAGCTCAAAGCTTCTGATTCAAGACGATCCGAAGCTTTTCCGATTGCGCTTGTAATTCGGGAGACCCGGCCGTACGCAACGCGCGACATCAAAAGAATCGATAATTCGGTGATCAAAGGGAGGGTGTAGCCGACATTTATCCGAAACGTTGATCTTCGGGTGACACTCCGAGGGTGTGGGAAGGCGCGTAATTTATAAAGACAGGTTATCAAACACATCCGACAGGTCAGAGGAATTTCAAAATAGCTGCCTGAACTTTGAGAGAGGACGAGAAAGGAGTAGAGAAAGGGATGGAGGAGGATGCAACGTATGTCTGTCTGACCCGACATTCCTACGTCAGCGTTTTGAGAGGCAACCCCGATGGCCTTGTAACATATACAAAAGGGTGACCTATAAAACATGGGCCGACATTACAGCGAAAACGCGACCGCGGCGAAGGTTGCGAGGGGTTACGACGAATTTTCCGGCGCGGAAATCCCGGTCGCCGATACGACGACGCCGAGAGCTTTTGTGTCCCGCTCAAGGGCATTATCAAGGTTAAGGTCACAATCAAGGTCGCGGCGGTGGCAGCCGTTAATCCCGGTCCTCGTTCCTCGTGGAGAACACACCGGCCTACGCCTCCATGTCGAAAGCCTCCCAGTATTGATCTCCCTTCGCCCACCAAACTCGACCAATCCCGGCTGGCATTGCATGGTAACCAACACGCTCCGCCACGTTTTCCGAAGAACCAACCACCGCCGTGTCCCTACTACCCGAACATCCGAAAAATTCCGTGACAACCAACATTTAAACCGTGATTCCGCCGGCGTGCTCTTCTTCGTACCTCCGCGCGTCGTCGTTTAGGATCGCGTGACGATCGCCGTTTAAGGGACGATTCGCCGATCGAGTACGCGGCTTCTTATGGTCCATTTACCTTGGCGGCTTATTCGCTTGTACAATTAAACGGTTTAACCGTGCAAATGCGACATGGCTAATACCGGGAGTAAAAATTCGCACCGTGATGTAATTTTTGATTTTATTCGCGAACGCGTGTCAAATTCGCGATACGCAATGCGCGTGATTCGTGGAGTTGATTTATTTTTTAAATCGGCGAAACGCAAACGCGAGCATCCGAAACGCAGATGTAATAACGGAGACGCAACGTGTTAGATATTTAACAGCCCTGCGTTATCTCGTCTCTTTTGATTACTTTTACCCTCAAATCGAGTTCACTTAGAAATGTTCAGATCGACGCTCCCACACCTTTTATATGATTAATGAAGCGTGAGGATGCGCGAAATTTCCAATAATGACGGGCGAAACGCGACCTTGACGACATCTGGAACACCGAAAGCGGGTCGGTCTCACGCATCCTCTTCAAGCTCTAGGCTTTTTACGATTGGCCGACCAAGATGTCCTAGGTATTGTGCGATTGTTTCGCGAAGTAGGCCACACTCTCGGCCTACTGCAATCGCAAAGGACACCGCACCTGCGCGCCGCGGCTTCGTGCAAAGTCGCCCGGTGCGTTCGCACTTTCGTGCTAAAATATTGTTTAATCAAACTCCGCAACACTTGTTAAATCACGCAATTTGCCAAGTTAAAAAAAAAGATACATACGCGCGTTTTTTTTCTTTTTTTTTTTTTAATATTTCCGTCGAAGCACCGGTATTCATCATCGATTTTCACGATGGAATTCGTAATACTCGCTCGACCACGCTAATTATATTAAAATGTAATATAATTCTTTTTTTATTAGATTAACGTGCGTTCTCTCGAATATCTTTGGCAACGTCTATCTGGCACAAGCGATATTTGAACAAATGTCTTTTTTCTCTTTTCGTTTCGAAAAGCGAGAACCTGTGTTTCGCAAATCTGCTAGACGAATACCGAACTTCTCGTGCGTTACGGAAAAAAAGCTGCGTAGTTCCATTCCAATCGTACCGCTATGCGCTCATGGTCCCAAAAGAATAAATGGAAATATACGAAATACCTGTGCTTACGTTATATTAATATGTAGTACTGTGCGCGCACTTTTTATCTCACGCATTCAGCACGCCCGCACGTGCACGCGCGGAATTGCAAACACGACGGCTAACAATAACAAAGCGGCGTCTAACTTCGCCATGCTCATATCACATGCATTTTTTCACCCTCCTTTCTCATCGCCGCAATGTTACGTAATTTTATGAAATTTTCTCTCCGTTTCGAACCACCGTTTGTGTTTCTATCGCGTCTCGCGCGCGCGGTACGCTGGAGAGCGCAACAGAGTGGGTCGGACTTCGCTTATGACAGCGCAGATAAGAACTTCGCATAGCCATCACTGTATCCCGCTGGCCTATCTCGCGTCTCGGTTTCGTATCAAGCCGCGCGCAAGTACCACATTCCGCGAGTAAATCGCACGCAAAGGCACCCCTGGGGAAATACCCACGCGTTCGCGTACATATATATATATATATACACACACATACATAAACTAGTCGCCAAAGTTAGCGAAGGGTCCTGAAAGAACCCAGAAACTCCCGACGCAATCTGATTTCGAGCCTTACATCGTACCAACAATGAAAAAAAAAAAAAGAGGGAAAATTATACGCTGAGAGAGTTTCTCGAGAAACGTCGAACGTAATTTCGTTATTAATTAGTGAAACACGTACAAAAATGTTCGTATATTTAAAGATTAAAAAGCGATTATCGAGAACCACCGCTTTATCGGAAATATTTCGTTTCCATGGTAAGCGTGAGCGCGAAAATCGAAAGGCGGACGTATAACAAAAATATTATAGATAAGGTATAGAGGGGAGGGGGTGGGGCGATAATCTGTAGAACACAACTGTAAAATAGATTACGACGAGGATCTGGGAACATATCCATAAGGAAGAACGTGATTGTGCCAAGCTTGTTCGAGCTTTCGTCAAAATCGGAATGCCAGTTCGAGGCGAAGGCTTGGGGCCGATACGTGAGCCGAATTCCTCGTGCGAAATATCAGAGAGGGAAAATAAACGTTTATCGAGGGCGCACGAGGGAAACAATAAAAATAACTTGGGAACTTCCCTAGGCACAGAGGTGTTCGGCACAAACGCGTTTAGCACACAAGTTCTCAAACATCCCCCTTAGCAACCAATTTCGTTTCCTTCCAGGCCACGCCCCACGCACACGTGTACTGTGAAAAATACACCAATAAAAAAAATGTATAAAGAAATAATACATATAATATAACAATAGGTATCACGCGGTAACGATATGTACACAGAATGTTCTATTTGCCAAATAATTTGAATATCTTCGATGTTTTTGAAGATTTACAAAGTTACCTAAGGGAAAAGTTGTATGTTTAAAAACAACGAACATTATGCAAAGTGTTCACCAAGTAGCAAAATACTTCCTAGATGTAAGGATTCATATTTATTACGCGTATTTATTAAATGTATTATCGCTATTATAATGTATACTGCTATGTTGTATTATATATATATATACATATACACAGACAAAAAAATTTCTTTGGGAACAAAATTTCTTTGGTTAAAATAAATTCGTCTTTTATAATGGAACAAATAAACGGATGTTTGATCCAATAAACAGAATTGTTTAGTTTTTCAAACAATAAATAATTTTTATGTCAAATAATTATGTCAAATAACATATTTCTTTTATACCTTCATCCAAAACACTAGAATGGTTGTCACAAGTAATAAATTATTTAAAGGAAAAAAAAAAACTATGTTAGAAAAATATTAATTTTTTTGTGATATAATGAAATAATGTCTATAAAAATTACCAAACAGCATAACTTACTATGGTGAAACGTTTTCAGAAAAAAAAAAATGATATTTGATATTAAATTATATTGTTTACGTTAAACAAAGTCAAGTCAAACAAACAAACACATTTATACTAAATCCAAAGAAACTTTTTTCCTCTGTGTATGTAGGAATACATAGGCATAGCATACTCGTAGATATAAAGCCTAGAAAGAAAGAAACGAGGTTGAACAGACGTTGCCTCTGCAACGGACATATTCGGCGAATTCATCTGCGGAAACGTACGAAAAAGAAGTAGGTCACACATAGGCGTCTTAAATAATTCAGTCGCCGACATTAACCCCTATCATGTACCGACCTATCATCCCATCTCGCGCCAACACAGCGTGTCGCGAACGTTATCCGGCACGGTGCAATGTTTCGTAGCACGTAGCGCATATTGGATTACAATGAATCCTCTTACGCGGCGCAAAGCCCTCAAGGTTGCAGCGCGACCTTTGCCATTATCAACAACGAGTCGCGAAAAAGTACGCCGTCTATGCAACCCGGTGCGAGGAGTCCCCGGCGGATCTTCGCCTCGTGTTTCCCGTCTTATTCCAGCTCGGTGCGCCGCGAATATCTCGAAATGTTGCACGGTTGAACGTGCCCGCAACCGTCGACGCGACATCTTGCACGAATATCGGCGCAGTCGATAAATACGATTCGCGTTATATTTTCGTCGATTCGTTCTATTAATTTATTGTACTAATATTGTATTAATTTTCATTATTATCCTTGTTATCATATATTTATATATTTCTCTCGAGTTGTTATACCATTATAAAATTTATATTATTCACTGTGCATTTTCTTCCTCTCCTCTCTTCTCTCTCTCTCTCTCTTTTTATCTACATCAAGTCCTTCCGATCAATATTATCAGTTATCAATTGTAGCTCCGGCAATACACGATTCAATACGCTCACGGTTCATTGCTCACGATCGAGGCTTTATGTGTAATTCGCCGCGCGTTATTCGTAAATTCGCATCTCCCCTCAGCTCGCTTTTATCGTCGGCGTTAAACCAGTCGCGTTATTCGCGAGAACGAAACAATCGGAAACGCGAGCGGCCGCGATTTTACGACGACGGCGTCTCTCCTCGTTGCCCGGGAGCGTCCGGCTTCCGACGAAATATGCAACGAGCATTCCCGTAAGCGCACCTGCTTGCACCGTACGCGGCGGTAGAGTTCACATGTAAATGTCCCCTCGTTATTATACGAGACGTCGCGACGATTTAAAAATGACGCAGCTGCGCGCCCGTAAAGCCTCCCTTACGCCGTCTACGCCGAATACGTTAACAAAACGAGAACCGAAACATTTTTCGGAGAAAACACTGTGCGCCGAATCACTGTGCGCGGATTACATTCTTTTTTTGCCGCTGTTGCATTAACATCCTGCGAATGTTTACGCGTCGCGGGCAAAAAAATAGAATGTCGAAAACCGGGCGCATTGTTTTTTAATATTTTTCATTCCTTTTCACGGAAAAAGAAAAATATGCCTTCAAAATAAAAACCGATGTGTCTCTCTGCCGCGTGAAAATTGATTTGGACGGATTGCGAGATAACGCAGGCGAATGGACGGTGATGGTTAATTGACGCGAAACGCTGCCTATCGCACCTCCATGCTCGAGCTGTGTCTGTAAGGAAGGCATTTTTTACATGCTTACATCATTATTCCCCGTCTGACGGCTCGCTTGGCTATCGGATTGCGCGATCGAAATTGCAAACATTAGTCCAGATAGATGCAACACTGACGCGCTCTCTGTCTGCGGTCGATAAGAAAATTAAAGGAAAAAACAGGGAGGTGGGGAGGAAAAAGCAAAAAAACAATGGGTGCGAGCAAAGTGGGGCGCGCTAATGAATTTCCTTATCAAATCAGAGCGGCACCGTTTGCCACGAGTCGCTATTATTATCTATCTCATCGATCAATACAACGTACAGCCGTAGTGCACAACGACTTGCAAATAACATCAAAACAGTTCTGCGCAGGAATCTCACCCGCGGACATTCATTTATACCGATGTTCGATAATAATGAAAACAATAAAAAAAAAGAGAGAGAGGAAAAAGTAAAAGCCCGGAGTAACGCGGAAGAAGAGGTTGCGTTCGGTGAAACGTCCGCGTTTTTTAATTGGCATCGGAAAGAGGGAAAACAGCGAGAATAAAGGTCCGTATTTCCGTTGCGTATCTCCGCGTTAAACGCGGCTGTCAGTTTTTCATTCTGACATTCTGATACGCATCAGGTTTACGTTACATACATACATACATACATTTTTCACGATGGGCGAATCTCGAAGTGCGGTGTACGGAGCGGCGAGGGGAATCGGTGAATTTGAGAGTCGCGTCTTGTCACGAGAATAATCTTTTATGAAACGCTGCTTTGAGGCCCCGGGCAGTGTTCATTTTTATCGCGATATTCTCTCGGACTTTGTCAGATCTCTCCTTCGTTCAAACAATTTTCGAACGCAGCTTCAACTATTTTTATGCGATGTATCAAATTAAATGTTTCGAAACAATCATTCTTCTATTTTAATTTCTCTCTCTTTCTATTTCACCATCAATATTGTTGAATCATTCAATTTCGCGACACTGCCTCGCACGATCTCAGAGAAGAATTTCAGATCTACGTTGATGCGTCATCAACGCGAGCTGCATGTCACTTGGTAACATCTGGACAGATTAATCGTCCGGGCGAGGCAGCTTCATTAATCGCGATAATTTCGCAAACTATCGCGCCTACGCCAATTTCTGTTGCCGGTGTTTTTCCCGTTCAGGACGGAAAACGCCACTAAGAGAGAGACACGCAGACCGTCGGGAGATAAATCGAACGGCGTATCGCAGAAATTATGGGGTTCTCGATCGAAAAGTGGACCGAACGGCCCTGTTATTCGTAAGACCCACATACTTGTGCGAGAGATCGGTCGGAGTCGGCCGTAAGAATCGACTCAGGCGTATCTTGTTTCACGCGGCAATTTCTTCGTTTCTAACGTCGCACGGTTACCACTCGTTTCACAAAATTCTTCATAATAATGATAATAATGCACGCCGTTCCTTCTGGAGAGTAATGACGACCGACGAGGTCGAAACGAACGCGTTAACCTCCGGATTCCGGATGTCGCCGGGTTTGCATTCCGCGATTTAACGAATTTAATTAGTTCGACCCGGACAGAGCTCTCGTTACCGAGATACAGAGGACACAAAGAGACACGAACGGGAAAAACGCTTTGCTACCAGTAATGAAATATTTTGCAACTTAATAACTCGCCCGCACGTGCGCGCGCGCGTATGACCGTTTTATTATTTCTCCGACACAGCGGAATCGGGGTCAGAATGACGTATGGATTATAAAACGTGCTTCATATTAATGCGCAATATAACCCGGATATGTGCGTTATAATAATTCCCGACTATACGAGGGCTACACGGGAAGAGGGCAACCGCTATCCCGCCAGGCTTCCACAGGTGCGCCTGGTGCATTCAGCCCTTCATAGTCGAATGCTATTAACGAGAATCGCGTATACCATCTGCGCACGTAAAGGCGACTTATTCGTCCTCCAATTAACGTTGAATTCGTCATACTGTTATATCAGGATTATACCGCTAACTAGAAACAAATCTGTTTCCAGATGGATTAGAAAATTTTGAGTTTAACGAATTAAAGCCGGGAGATCAAAGAGCCATTATAACGAAGCTACAAAAATTAATTCAACGGAAAGAATAAATTTCGAAACAAGAGGGAAGTAATGTTATGTTGTTATAGTTGTTCGCCACTGTCTTATTAGACGGGAAAAAAGTTTGAATTAACTAGAAAGTGAACAACCAAACGCTTTTTGGTTGAAGGGGACAAAATTATGGTTCTTATAACCAGAAATTCTGTTTCTTTCAACCGAAACGCGTTTGGTTGCCCACTTTCTGGTTAATTCAGCCAAACTTTTCCTTCCGTGTATTTTTAGCTTATGGTGTTGAGCTGTTTGCATTGAGATAAGACATCAGTCGGGAAAGAAGCCGGAAGATATTTTATCTTCGTACCTCGAAAACTCGTCTCAAGTCGACGTCACACGCCGAGCCACGCGACCCGACGCGACGCATCGTTTTAATTCGACGTTAATGCAAAACGCCCGGCGATCTCCGGCGAGGGTGAAGGTTATTATCCTTCGCCTGGCAGGATTCCAACGGTCGAGTGCATTCGCGAGGAAAAGAGAGTGCTTTTCCAGACGCACTTAACCCTCGGTAGATTGAAAAGCGATAAAGCTCCTCATCCCTCCACTGTCTCGCTACTCGTCGCGATGGTGCGCGCCTGAATGAATCCTGTTATTCGATCTCGAAGACGATCCGTTCCTTTATCTCCGGCACCGCGACCAGTTTCGATAAAGCCTTCCCGTCGTGTTACCGCCTCGTATCTTGTCGTTAACTCCTTCGACGAGGAAGTGGATCGGGCCGGATCAGAAGTCGCGAAGATTGTCGGGATAGTTTGAATACCGCACATAGACGTCATTTTACCGGATAAACTAGGCACGTGCCTGAGGTACGTGTTCCTGAGGGGTCCGCAAATAATAATGGAGGCAGGGGGGAGACGAATACTATCGATGTCACGATGGCTGTTTGTCTCAATTTCCAATTTGCGCGTTAATTTGATTTCTTCTATTTTCTCTTATCGGAACGAAAATATGTGAAAGACGAAACTGGCGCGTGAAAAGGAGGCAAAATAAACGAACACGCACTAGTTGCCATTGAGGAAACGGGACTGCGGCAAATGATCTCTTTCTCTCTCTCTCTCTCTCTCTGCGCGAAGTAACACGATACGTAATCAAACCGCTACAATGAAAGGCCGGAAAGGGTTAACCAACTTCGGTCTCGCGATTGCGATCGCGCAGTCTCCTCTCGCGCTCCGCAGCTCGTTTCCCACGAAATTCCTCGCGCCAGCCGTTCCATATTTTCCACGTCTCGCTTTCCACCGAGGCGAAAAAATCAAGGAACAAAAGTCCGCGCGATTATCCTCGCCGTATAATTGCCCGTCGTGCCGACGTGGAAATCGTTTTTATCGAACTCGCCGTCGTGCGCGTAACGGCTCGTTAACGCCTGTTTAATCAAGAAATGCTACATATCCGACAAGAGTGCCGCGTTTAGGTCGGCCGTTTAAAGGCTTACTCGCGCGCGCAATGACGCGTCAATAGTACGTCAGTGGCGCGTCAAGTGCTGTCACGAGTACCTCCGCTGTTTACATACAAGGATATCCCCGTATCTACCCCCGGGCTCTCTTGGACACTCTTTCCTATGAGACGATGCCAATATCTTAAAATATCTCATGAAAACGAGTTGACAAAACGAACAAAATGAAACTGACGTGGGTTTCACCTAAGAAACGGCGAAGTAAATCTAGTGCAGGTAAATACGAGCCAACACGAGAATATTAGTTGTTGCATTTTACTTTGAGAAACGAGCGACAAAAACTATGAAGGAAACGAGAATGTTAATTTTAATGTCATTACTTCTCTTATCAATCTGAATTCTTTATAAATTCAACATTGACCCCATTGAGCCTCTTTTTCTCTGCGAATTTCTTATCGTAAGAACTTTTTCATTTAATATTTGAGCGTTACATTAAGATACGATAATGTAGCGACGCAAAAGGCGAAAATCCTCGGCAATTCTGTCTATAACAGCCTCGAGTGCGCAATGATAACAAAACGGTATAACCTTAGATAAAATCCCTGAGACTCAATGAGTCAAGAATTAATATCCATGAGGTATTTTCTACACTCGCATTCCGACGTTTCTAGTAGATTTGCCATTAAATGAAACGAGAAAGTCTCGTGCTTTATCGGGCAGAAGAACGCGAGCGATTTCGCTGTCTCATTCGCGGGATGCGACGATCGGTCGCAAGGGTTGTACGCAACGAGCTCAAGAGCCGTACAAATCCCGATCTTTTCACCTCTAGAGACCGTCTAACAAGCGACGCTGAAAAGAAAATGTCATACGCATTCCGCGTAATCGCCTTTTTACCTCTAGAGAATTGGATAAAGCTATCAGCTAGATAACTGGCTTCCCATCTCTCTCTCTCTCTCACTCCCTCTCAAGATCGCGGCACTGAATGAGTCGAGGTCAACTAACCTACGGATAAAGTTAATCGAAGCAACTGGTCACGAGCGGACGCGACGCCACCGAGATAATCCGAGCAGGGGTCGGCTAAAGTCCTCGCGGAAGGATCGTCGCGAGGTAACTGACGTTTCACCGATGTTCATAGTCGAACGGAAGCGCGCAACCTCCGCACGGGACACCCTCCTCTACCAGCGGGCTAACCTTTCCCACCCCTCAGACCGAACGCGTCACGGCCTAACCCACCCTCGGCGACCCCAGGACCGTAGCCACCCCGAGGAGAGACTCCACCCCTCTCTCGTCCTTCCGTCACGACGCAGATGGACGGGATCTGTTGTCGAGTGCCAACGGAATGGACTCCTCCTCGTCCATCCGCCATTGTCTTACTCGCTATCACTGTCGTCATTTCGTGACGACGGTGCGTCGAGAAATTGAGGGACGGTCAGGGCGAGAGAGGGTGAGACAAGGGAAAAAGATAAATAGACGACCGTGCGCCGTTGATCCTTGAACGAGCTACACTCGCGGACCGCTCCGATCTTTATACCGTCGTAAAAGCCGCTCGCTCCGGCGGCTTTAAAACGCGTGGCATCGCAAAGCAGCGGAGGTACGCAAAACGACAGCGGAAACTGGGTTCGTCGTAAAAGCAGCGTATATATCTCGGAATCGAGATCTGATAAAGTGATCAACATGACCTTCATTGAAGAGAGAAACTTGGATCGATACGTTGTTGACACCGCGACGAAAGGATTATTTCGACGCGTGATAAGAGACTCGGGGGAGATGCAATGTATTAGGATCAATATTAAAACGCGGAACATCCTTGTGTAAGTAGTGACTGAATTCAATTATCACTGCGACCAGGCGATCACGAACGGTTACCCAGATACGATGTCTCGCATTAGCAGATGCATCGGCCAATCGATAAAACCTCTTACGCACTAATACAAACGTAATCAACGTACGCCCGAGAAGGCGTCGACGATAAGAACGACGTATCTCGCGAATGATGCAACATGCATCGGGGTGAAGTTAAATCACTCATCCGAAGCGGGTGAATTCTTAATTCGTTCCCGATAACGCGCAAATCGAGTACACGGATTATCATAACTCTCACGAAGGAGGTCAGACAACGTGGGAGAGAGGCAGTCAGTAGGGAGAAAGGAAAGGAGAGAGAGAGGCGGTAAGAGGGCGTAGTAAACGGAGAAGCACACTGTATAGACTCGAAAAGCAGCAAGAGAAGAGCAGAGGGTTGGTCGATGCCGCAAGGTCGTTCGGTATCGACGGTCTCCCCGAGCCCCTCTCCTACACCGGGTGTCCCGATCCAATCGACGTTTCGTTACTCCGCCACGATTCATTGAGGGCCGATGGGTGACAGACATTTCCAACCGTCGGCATAAATCACGCGCGGTGCTCCCAAAGTCGCGACTTCGCTCGCCATCCCGTTTCCGACCTGCCGGATCAGAAGTGTCAATACATTCGACGTTAGGTCAGTCGGCGTAATTGTGATGCTTCCCGGTCGTGGGATCGTAAGGAGACGACTGACTGCCAATTACACCGGAGAAGAACGTCGCAGCCGAGCGACTCAATTCATTATTCGCACAACGTATTCGGGAAATTCTAATATAAAATATTTACTCCAATTTACTTTTAACGAAACGAACGTCCACTTATCACGGCGACTGCTAACGAGGGAAAGAAACAATATGGATCGGAGAGGGGCCGGGGAGAATCGATAATTTTATCCGACGCCAGTATTCATGGATTCCCCTACGTGTGACAAACCCCAGTGTCGTAATTACTCTAATTACCCTACCTCGGAGGAGTCTGCTGGAATCAATCTCAAATCTGATGTTCCAAGGAGACTCCCCGGTGTTGAAAGCTCCATCAGCTGATCAACCGATCGATCAACGCGAGGAGAGATGCTCGAGATGGCCACGCGTGATTGGCTAATCACGATTAAAAAGTTGCATTATCACGATATCGCCGGCATCGATACGGCCGGTAACGCCGGCTATCTATTAATAGCGGAATCCATCGCGGAAATTATTACACTCGCATTATTACCGTGTTCGTGCATCTCTGTCAATGTCAGCTTATCCGTAACCTCTCACGCGCCACGAGCGGAGCATTATTGACGCACAATCCGAAAACATGGCGGTGAGCGAAGAACTGCTCGGTTAGTCGGGGTGGCATCCACGTTCATACGTAAGTTTATAAATATGTGCCACGCATATCGGAAGCGTGTGTGTGTGTCTACGCATCCATGTGTTGCACCTATATTATAAATATTACACTCGTGCGCGCAGATGTTTTGTGCAGCGCAAGTGTCTGCGTCTAAACACGTTTCTCACCAGATATATCTATATCTGTGCCTATACCTACGCCATGTAACGAAAATAAGCCAACACATACACACACATATCGACAACGCGTGTATCCCTTGCATCGCTGACTAAAGAGATATATATTTCGTCGTACAATGTGCCGATTGAAAACAGCTGCGCGCTGCTGTATCGATCCGTTTATCGGTCTACCATTAGCAGGCGAACGACTAATTATAATCGTACGATTGAATATCGCTCGCGAGTCTCATGTAAAAGCGCGCCAGGTATTTTATAGAAGACCTTGGGCATCGGGGCGCGACCCGAGAATATAACGAAAACGAGAAGCCGCCCCCGAGAGGCGAATCGAAAAAGGAAAAAGACAGAGAAGCGCGACGGAGAAACGACAAGGCCGTCTCTAATGAGAATTCAGACGATTTTATCCGTCGATTGTCCGAGGTTGCGACTGAATTTCCACGTGAAACTCGACCCGACAATACTCTCTATCGATTATCTTTTTTTAAACGCTTCTAAAATCACTTTTTAGCTCTTGGGCTCCCCCGATTCTGCCGAAGCTACACAATCCACAAAGCTCTTGTTTCTTCGACGATGTTCACGGTGCAAATTTTCTGTACGATTGTTATCTATTTTAAAGCCGACGATGTAAGAAATTCCGAGAACTCTTATGATTGTCGGGAAACAAAGAGGTAATATGTCCGCCTACACTGCGTCTCACGCATCCGCCGCTAATTTATTTGCCTATTTCAACTCATTCACTACGATTTTGCCTCGTTTACGATGCGAGCTCAAAGTTAGAGTGGATCATGCTGGTAAGTTATGAGGTCTATTTCAATGATCGCACGTGTTAAAGCGGACCTTGCGAATTACGGGCTCGATTCACAGCTAGTTCTGAACGCCTCGTTTGACGTCGATCGAGCAATCCCGGCGTGAATCAAGCGCGATGGAAAATGAACGACAGCGAGTCGTTCGACGAGATCGCCGGATAAGAGCAACGGCGAGAAGAAGAGCCAGTTTATGGAAAGGCGGACGGACTTATCCGACTGAAAGCACACACGTGCAGCTCTCATGGCTAATCAACGCGGCCGCGCATATGTATCTAAGCAAATGAAGTCCACACAAGCCGCGTCGCCGTGCAAATGCCCGCGATGAACGCCGAGCAAAACGCACACGTGTCTTATCTCGCTCTTCTTTCTCCGAATCCCCTTTTGTCACGAATTTAGCGACCGTATCGCCACGTTCTCCGCCATAACCGTTAAAGGTTTTCCGAGCTGGTGGAGGACTCGTGAAATGTGAAAACAGTGTCAAGCGCCGAAAAAAGAGGAAGCCGAGTTAACGACTGAATAGTTGTACGTTCTCTTGCAAAGAAAAAAAAGGAACGATTAACTGAAAATCGTCGTTATGGCGGTTTATCGTGTGCTTTCATTTTTCAGCTTCGATTTTGCGATTTTCGCGCTTCTATTTTTACAACCCCACCCAATATACGAAAAGCGAGAAGAGTAATAATTTAACGGCAATGAATTTGCTTCAAGGATGAGCACGTTTCCGACATATTTTGATAGAGTACGCTATCTATAAACCAACATCGATTTATCAGCCGTGTATCTTAGATCGGAAGTTCTAGCGTGAGCGTGGCGAGTCTTTGACGCGAGATTGTTATTCTGGAAGACGGGTGGCGGAAGTAACGTAACCTAGATCACTTCATCACGTTGCATATATCGCAATGACAAACCCCAGTCTCGCTCGGGATGGGTTGACCATCGCAGCGACCGTTCGGGTTAGGTCGGTTCCAGTAACCTAGCATTAATAACTGTTACACACCGTCGGTACTATGTACGATGCACACATGCAATGCACGCCTGCATAAATCAAGCGGAATGACGCGTAATGAAAAATCGCTTACGCTCGATCCCACGTATCGATCCACGTCACTCAGACGATAGAAAGGCATTTGTCCTCGGATCATTTGTCGATCGAATGCGACATTAACGTGCCGTAGAAACCGGCACAATTTCCCTCCCCTGATAACCTCAACTCTTGACGCTACGGATACGGAAAAGTAGACTTTACATGAGTTTTCGCAGTTTTATCATCGTGAGTGAAACATGAAGATATCGTTTTGGTACCCTCAAGATATAGAAATTTGAACTCGACGAAATGAAAAATATCTCTCCAGACCTAATTATTATATGATCATAACGGTACATACGTCAATTTTTTCTCCGAATATCAGAGTCGAAATTTTGGTTAACCTTGATGCTATGACCCTAATTTTTGGTGATTAAGAAACATCGTCTATTAGGCGCATATTATCAAAAAATTGATTTAAGAATTAATGAATCTCTTACTAAACGATATAATTATTGTTCTCTTCCCTTTTATTTTTTTCATAATTTCAGTGCATAGTTTGCATTTTTTTAATTTATATGTGTATATATATCTCATTTCTTTGAAGTCATACAATAACACATATATTGAATATTTTGGTCTGATTTTTGTCTATCAGATAAAAATAATATTCTACATATAAGAATTTACGTAAAAGTAATATCCTACGTCTCAGAGACATAGTAAGTTTTCAAATGAAGCTACTCATTCTTCTCAGACAATTTTGTTAGGTCCGCTACCGATGTAATTTTTAAGCCAATTGATTAACGGAGAAATACACGCGTGAGTCAGCGATCATAGTCGCTAGAGAGAGAGGAAGTGGAAGAAATTACGCATGTATATGTCTGGGAGACATAGGGTTGTAATGTCAGGGTTAAAATAAGATATTGGCAAATGTAAATTAGACTTAGACTCATAGTCCAAAGAACATTACTAAATGCGAAAATCAATACTTGCAAGACACGCTAAATTTTAAAGGCCAGTATTCATAGTTGTAAATAATTTACGATTTTTATATTTACGATATTTATACTTAAAGCATAATTAATTACGAATTCGTAAACTATTATTCGGCTATTTTGATTAATATTTCTTGTTACACGAAATAAGAACAGATATACAAATTGGCGACTAACCAAAAATTCACTGAGCTATAATTATTTGTCAAACGACTACGAATGCCGGCTTAAATGTTGACTCGAAATATTAGGTTGGTGCGTATGAAATGTCGCATTCTCTTTACATGCGGACGTTTTCCTCCCTGTTTTCGTTATACTTTTGTATTTGGCATAACCTCATTCATACTCGTATTGTCCATTGCCAGAGACTCATTTCAACAAAATAGGTTTTCTCGAAGGTCTTCCCTTTTTTATTTCTTTTGAGTTTATTACCGATATGAATTCTGCCGACATTCGCGTCATTTTCTTATATGAGTACAAACTTGGTAATAGTGCTGCAAAAGCTGCACGCAACATAAACCAAGCGTTTGGGGAGAATACGGTTAACAATCGGAAAGTGCAGCGTTGGTTCGAAAAATTTCGGACTGGCGATTTTTCACTGCAAAATGAGCCGCGCGGAAGACCCAAAACGTCTGTGAATAATGATGACCTGAAGGCTCTAGTGGAAGCGGATCCAGCCGTATCCACGAGGGAACTTGCTATCAGGATGAAAGTTGACCATACAACGATATTGAGACACCAAATTGTACTCCCATCGCTTGTGAATCGGCATGGCCCGCTACTGCTCCATGACAACGCTCGGCCGCACACATCGCACAAAACAATTGCGAAACTGAACGAACTGGAATATGAAGTTTTGCAGCATCCACCATATTCACCGGATCTCTCGCCGACCGATTTTCATTTTTTCAAGCATTTAGAGCTGTTTTTAAGAGGCAAACACCATGAAAATGAAGACAGTCTAAAAAACTCGATATCAGAGTTTATTAATTCTAAAGACCAAAATTTTTTTAAGACAGGCATCTACGCTTTAAAATCTCGTTGGGAGAAGTGTATTGAAGCGAATGGAGCATACTTTGATTGAATAAACAGCTTTTGAAGAAAGATATACAGTTTTATACAATCACTTAAGAATCCGACATTTCATATGCACCAACCTAATATCTGCATATTCTCAGTCAAGTGTCCGTTAAAATCATTAATACGTATAATAAATAATTCCGTGCACCTGGAAATATTTGATATATCATTGTCCTTGTTCTCCGTCCGAGCTTCCCGCTCCAACATCGCGTTTCTAATTACTTTATCGTAGCATTGACACTCGCGTCGATATGACTCTATAGGAAAAACTGTGTTAAAGAACGTGATACCGACGACAGCTCAATTACATATTTCGAGAGTCGACAAAATATTTTAATCGCCCGACGAAAATGATAACACACTGACACATCGTGGTATACGGATTGCCTGCTGACTCGCAACGAAATGGAAACACTCGGAAAAGTATGCGACGCATGAGAGTGTGTTTGACTGCCTTGAAGGTCAAACAATATTTGGATTGGCCGGCCATTCAGTGGTGGGGCGATACATCAGCTGGCGATCAATGCGAGATAACGCAGCCCTTTTTCCCATTGTTTCAATATACTCATTTCAATAACAGGCGAGCGACGCGCATTTCCATAGAGCATAGTCCCCGTCGGGTAATACAAATATTTCGTTAATTCTTAAAATATTGAATTGAATTCTCACGTTGACATCGTATTAATCGCACTTCTCCGACCGAATCGTCGTATTTATTTACGCGAGTGTCAGTGCTAGCATCAATGTCAGTGCCACAAGCGAATAACCGGTGTGCCACAACGAAGTAACGGGGAACAGAATGCTGAATTGAGGAGCCATGATGAAGGCACACGGGCAGCGATACATCTTATATCTCCAGATGAGTGAAATTATGCATGATATTTCCAATTTTAACGAACATTTGACAAATTTATTGTGAATAAGAAAATATCCAAGTCGAAATTTTTTAATATTACGAGATAACGGAAAATGTTAAATAATTTTTAAATAAATTTTCTTGTAAGACTCAACATGAAAAAAATGACAGTCAGTAATTATTTATAGCATCTTAAGGTAGAATAATAGCTTATATAATATCTCGGGATTTCACATTGATTTTTTTCAATTTCGACAAAATTTAGAATCAAAATCGTTAGTTTTTTCTTACAGCTTGTTTTATAGAAAATAATTTCTTGTTAAATTTATTCAGCATGAATGATGATCCTCTCCTCCGTTGTTGCAATTCTGATAGAATTGTGAACGCAGATATCAAATGAAATTATAATTCAAGCACCACTGACTCGCTGATAATTATACCAAAAAAGCTCCTTCTAACTTCTCTTTTCTCTGCCTACATCAAATGTATGAAATAAACGCTCCTGTGCACAAAATTTCATCGTTGCTCCTAATTAAAAATTGCATAATTTAGAGATCGCGCATGGGCAATGTATGTGATGTACATTACCTCGTTACCATATGCCTGAAACAATTATTTCAATGAATGTAGCTAAGCAACAAAATATTCATTAGCATGTATCTCCGCTTGACGCACAGGCGCGCGAGCAGTACGCGCGATCGCGTGCTACGGATATATTTAAATATCCATAAAGTCCGTGTCTGTGCCTTCTGTTCACGCCGTCGGTGCATGCAGACCGACATGCAGAGACGGCGTAATAATTCAGATAAGAAGTACAATGTGCAGCACATGCTGGACAATGCTGAAACTCCAAGATAGAGAATCCTCCATTCAAAATTTCTTTGAGCGTAGATTCGACTCGATGAAGAATTCTGTGCGAGACCGAATTACTTTCACTAAAAATTGTTCGCGAAATTGATACTCGCTAGTATAAAGGGTGAATTGTTAATTACGTCGAAATATGAAACAAGAGCCGGATCGTGCTTATTCTGATCACAGTTTTAATATGTTCTATATCAGTGTATTTATCGGCGTGCCGATTTATGCCTAAATCGAATAATTTGTAACTCGAGCTACTCTGATATCTCTCACAATGTGCCAAATTCGGAATTATCGTCAGGAGAGGAACTGTGGTACATCCTAAAATTCACTGATAAGCGATAGCAGGAATAAAATGGCGCTCATAATTAACGTACGTGCGTTAGCTGCATGGAGATAAGCGGCGCGAGCAAAAAAGTTATTAAATTTGTCAACGATCTTGACATATTTTCTCTTTGTAGTACGCACGTGCAAATTTCTGTGAGAGAGACAACTTGATCTCGCGAACAAAAACGCCTCTGATATAAGACGATGCCTGCATAAATAAATATTCAGCAAGTGACATTTTTAAGTAAGAAAACCTTAGTATAACATTTACTTAAAAGTTTTAAGTAGAAGTTATGAGAATGTGATGCCAACTAAAATATAAAAAAACAAAAATAAATAAAAAGTTAATATCTAATTATTACGATTGGACGATATATACGAACGAAGGCTATATATATAACACAAAAATATAATTCTCCATTAAACAAATCTGAAATGTTTTAACTGCATCTGCATGAATAAAGTTAACAGAATTAAGCGAATTAATATTTCCAATATTTATAAAACAAAATAAATCAATAAATATATTACGTGACATATATTACGAAATATTAAAAAAATATATATTGCACAAGCATTCACGGGCATAATTATTCGAGAAGAATTGATTAAAATTGAATTTATATTATTAATTGTAATGAGACGAGCGAATATATATTCACGATGACGGACTTCTAGAAACTGTCCGACCTCCACAACGCAGGAATCGAACACGAAACATCCCTTGGCTCTCAATATTTCATCGTTAGACACCCTGTATAACACATATCTCGGTTCCATATACGACTTCCGAGGAATCTAGCCCAAATATCGACCGCTATATAAAGTCCATACCGCGAAGCGCGATATATAACGTAATTCGATACACATCGCAAGACATAATGACCGTTTTGATTTCGTATGAACTAACACGAGCAGAAACTAAATGAGTCAGTCACGCGCGAGACACGAGCAAAACGTACGTGTCATTCTACGAAAACTCTTATTAATTACCTCGCGTCGTTTTGTCGGATGAAATGCATCATTTGATCTAATTACTCAGTAAGAAAAAAAGACGACAAATTGAATTAGCGAAATTCGACGAATCTCGCTGATCTTATTCAGCTTAATAATACGCTTAAAATCGTGATATATTTACTACATATATCAATATATATCGCGATATCGATTTAACAGCGAATATTTTAAAATTTCATCGAGACAATTAATACACGTTACAAGTATCGTGAAAGAAATGTTTATCAATGGATCCATACAGTGTATTATTCATGTCGGAGACTCAAATTGCAACATTCGCAAGTGTTAAGGATACCAAGAAAATTGAACATTCATAAGTATCGCTTTGGATGCGACATCATCGCGTACGTATGCAAAAATATGCATACGTACGTGCCAGTAAAATGCAGCCATGACTGCAGTAAAGATTAAAGACTCGGGGTGTACATTGTGCACTTGCGTCAAACATTTCCGTGTATATAGTAGTATTCTATATCTATCCGTTTTCTACTATTCCCTAATATTGATATTATTACAAAAAAAGATTAAGAAGTCTAAATATTTTTTTTCATATTGACGATATAGTTCAACGATTCCTATATATCTATTTTCTTTTACGCACTATCGTTCGGATTTTTTTGTACTCGGCACTGCACTCTAGTAAGCATAATTTCGCGATCACTACGTAAAAAAAGGCCGTGATCCTCGCGGAAAATCAGTTTTCAACCAGCTTTCAACAAGAAGCTCCTGTACAAATTCGCGACATTTTTATACCGACTTTGGATACATACGAACATGTATTACATAAGAACACATGGTAATATCCTGTTGTTGTAAGCTGTTTTTATGCTGTTAACCATTTGATACGTGACGTCGTTATTTATATCCGTTCGGATACGCGAGTCGAATGAGCCGCCGTGATCGAACGTTCCTGTTTTCTGGAATTGGCGTCTCTATTTCAATATGATGAAATTGATCAGACACTTCATGTATAGATTTCCTGACACAGAATTTTGCCTGTCTACATTTAAACATCTGGAATCACAATTTACACCGCGATATACAGTCACATAATCTACTCGTTAATCCAATGACAACTAGCAGAGAGTTTCGAGACTATATACACACCGCCGAGTATTTTAATTTCCACGTACTCGAAATTAAATGGACGATTAATCCGACGATTGATTCAACGATTAGTTGTTTTAATTAATTCTGCCCTTTCGAAATTAATTCGACGAAAATCGAATTATCTGCATTAATCGCATTTTTACGCGAGAATGCGAAGCGATCTTTGAAATAGGTGTCGCCCGTTTCATTATGGATACGTTAAATTAAAGGAGTTAAATCCACTAACGTAGCTTGCAATGTCAGCTATAATATTTCGCACGCAATCTCCAAACGGAAATTTCATGGCATTCCCATCGCTGTCAAGACGCGCGTCCCAAAGGACGTTGCGAGTTTCAAAGTCGTCCGTTTCAAGACTGGTTTTAGCAACGTCGGCTAAACTTAATTTCAACTTAACTAAACCTTCCTCTTCTTTCTATAACTAAAATTAAACGAGAACAAAGAATCAGTTAATCCTCTTAGCGCTGCTATTTTCTCAATTAACCGACACAATGTAGCCTCTCAGATCCCTATGGATTTTTGGACGTTATAAGGAAAAACTTTTTCACGGAGGCGAAGTGTCAACATGTTAGTTTAAATTTACATCACAAACAACGTTTAATTCATGATGAAAAAATTAATTGACCATAATTAAGCAATAGACAATGTCAATCTTCGATCTTACAATCATTATGAAACATGATTAAAAAAAAAAGAAAGAAGGCAGCACGGAGGTAGAATCAGGTGGTAGTTCTCAACGGCTTAACCGACTCGCGGATCAGTTGCGACTAAAGCAACGGTTAATGTTGACCTAACGTCGCGCTGACACGAACCATTAGCGTCGACCGAGAGAAGACCCCGAGTAGTCGTGGTATCGAGCGCCAGGGCTCTTGATTTCCATTCAGACCGCGCTGTATCAGCGTGAGTTAGCTCTTCGCCACGACCGGTCGCCTCTCGGGCAACCCGCATCATACAACGAAGGGCAAATAGAGCAGAGAGAAAGGCTGTGAGACACACACTCACATCTTGCCGTGGTCCGCCATCCCCGGTCGTCCGCGCTGCTGCTGGTCGCCCTCTCGAACTCTCTCGGTGGTCTCCTCCGGCGAACGCCCCGACGACGGAGCTTCCCCGGACGGCGACGGAGAGATGATGGAGGGGCGGCGTCGAGGTGTTCCTACTTCCCCGAGGACACGACGAAACTCCAGGACGATCACGCGGGAAGGTCGCGACGCGGTCGCATAGAGCCGGCTTGCTTGACACACACGGCGCGCCTCGCGGAACGCCGCGCGACGAATAATGCGACGGAGACGGGAGGATGAGGGGAGCGAAGGGGCGGACGGGGAAGGGACGGGCGGCGAAAAGTGACAGGACGCAGGCCGCGTGCGGAATTTCTCGCGACCGTTCGCGGACTTTTCGGGACGGTGGTTTAACAGCCGATGCTGTGACGGCCGCGACGCACGGTGACGACGACGGTGCTGGAGGGCGACGGAGCCGCAACAACGGGAACGGTCACGGTGATTCGGTGGGAATCGAGGGAACGTTTACGCACCGGTTAAAACGCGTTTACGGAGACTTCGCGACCGCTCGCGACTCGCGAACCATCATTGATTGTTGACGAGCGCCAAGATCGCCACGCTGCTGACATCTGTCGGCCGCTGCGAGAACGAGCGCCGACGAAACATGTGCATGTCGGTACCCAGACAGCACATAACCGTATTACAACGATGTTAGCGCGCTAAGAGATATGAGCATTCTCAGTATCGCTTATAAATGCGATAATAACAATGCTCTGTCAGGAAAAAATGATAATTATACGTTTTTATAGCAAAATAGCTACTCAGAACTACTAATAAGTTGACTTTTTAGTGCGTTAACATCGTTCTAAGCACGTTCAGAATACGAGCCAATATTTGTAAAATATTTTAAATATATAAGGTCTAGTAAAAAGTAATCCATTATTTTTGTATCAAATTGGAGGCTTTATTTAACATAGTTACAATGATCCGATTTAGGTCAAATATGCACCGTTTTGTTCGGTAACTTGTTGCCATTTCGAAGGTAATTTCATTATACCTCTCTCATAGAAACCCTCGTCCCTATTGGCAAAAAATTGGGAAAATCGATTTTCACAGCCTTCTCTTGAGGCGAATTTTTCACCAGCAAAAAAATTCGCCATAGACAGGAACAGGTGGTAATCACTTGGTGCCAGGTCCGGACTATAAGGTGGATGCAAAAGAACCTCCCAACCAAGTTCCCGGAGCTTCTAGCGAGTCACTATCGATGAGTGTGGCCTGGCGTTATCCTGATGGAACACAATTCCTCTCCTATTGGCCAAAGCTGGCCGCTTCTGGGCGATTGCTTCCTTCAGACGGTCCAATTATTGACAGTACAGGTCCGAATTAAGAGTTTGGCCGTAGGGGAGCAGCTCATAGTAGATAATTCCCTGCTAATCCCACCAAATACACAGCAAAATCTTCCTGACCGCCAACCCTGGCTTGGCCACCGTTTACGCTGGCTCATCGCGATTCGACCACGATCGTTTTCGCTTGACGTTGTCGTAATTGAACCACTTTTCATCACCAGTAACCATCCGCTTCAGAAATGGATCGATTTTGTTGCGATTCAGCAGCGATTCGCAGATGGAAATTCGATCCATGAGGTTTTTTTGCGTTAACTCGTGTGGCACCCACACATCGAGCTTCTTTTTGAATCCAGCCTCATTTAAATGGTTCCAAACGGTTTTTTGTGCAATGTTTAGCTCCTTAGCAAATGAAACGGTGCTTACATGACGGTCGGACTCGACGATTTCCATTATTTTATCAACATTTTTGACAATTGGCCTCCCGGAGCGTGGTGCATCTTTGACATCAGAATTACCGGAACTGAATCGACGAAACCAAAATTGCGCGTGATTGGCTCTTACAGTATCAGGACCATAAACACTATTCACATTTTTAGCCGCCTGGCTTGCGTTTTCGCCTTCATCGAAGAAAAACTGTAAAATATGGCGTATTTTCTCTTTGCTGGTGTCCATCTTTGACGCGCGCTCAAACAATACTGAGTCAAGCAATCACAAAACTGTCTGAGAGGTTTTTTTAGTACGAAATCTTATCTTTCTAACGCCATCTGGCGTAATCCGATCGGACTTATACAACGCGAGATACAGATTAGTAAAGTCCTCTATTGGAAAAATAATGGATTACTTTTTACTAGACCTAATATATATATTAAATATTTTATATTCAAGTGTGCAGGAAAGTCAGATATAAGAAAAATTATGATAAATATTTAAAAAAATGTAGGAAGAATATTTTTCTTAACAAAAACATAATTTCACTCAAGTAAAACTATGTTATGATCATTCATGAAAAATATTTATCACGCATATTTTTGAATATTCATCATAATATTTCTCATACCTAACTTTTCCATTTGGGTATTTACAGAATATTTAATATCCATATTTTCTACATATTTTATAAACATTATGTGCTGTCTGAATATTTGAAATTTTATCGAGGAACAATTTTGCTTGGAAGGAAAAACTGTTTCTTGTACAAATGGTGATTAGCAATATGCCGCAAAAAGAGATCTGCGATCTTTACCTCGAAAACCGAAAATCGCGAGATGCTTCCTCGATGATGGCTGCGAGATGTTCATTTTTGTCACGACGGTAACTTTTATCGCGATAAACGAGACCTACTTTCGACATTCCCGACGATAATTCATCTGCGGCACTCCTTTGGCAGGTCATAAAAGATAAAGTTTTGAATCCCGAATTGTGGCAACGTTATGATCGTGCGACATTTCACTCGGCACTCCCGACAACCGGTTCTACGAGATATCAACTTTCGGTGACTAATACGCGATATTTCGCCACAAACGCACGAGGCTTATTTTCGGCACTCCCGGTGACGAAAACTCAGTCGCCAGGCTCGCTTACGAGCCGAAACCGCGTAAAATATGGAACGTCTCTTCGAATCCGCATTATACGCGTCGCGATCCGTTCTATTACTGGCTGCCATCTTGTAACGGTTACGATACTTGAGATATTTGCGCGGGATATCTCAACCGGCATTGTCCACGAGTCATTACGCAGAACAGAATATCTTTTCGGCGACTATTCAACATTTTATCGACAACACACGATATTTCCGACACTTCTGACGATAATTCGCGCACGAAGCACTTCTATGGTGAGTCGGTAACAACTTGAATCCCGATACTATCAAAACGGGATGTACTACGAATACTCATATTCCACGATTATCCGACGTTACCGTATCACGCTGTATAAACGCGAAACTTTCGACATTCCCGAGAATGAGACATGCCCAAGACTCACCCTCGACGAGTCGAAATCTCGGGGATCACACGGACCGGCCTTTCGTACGTGATCTGCCGCGCTGCACTTGTTCCCAAGGTGCCTGAACATTGCAACAATTGAGTTTCTCGAAGTATTGAAGTCTCGACGCCAGTGCTCAGGTCACGTGATCACGCTGCAGTAGTTCGCGCAGTTTCGCGGCGGTTCGAACACGACACGGGTCCACTTCGTGTTTCTCGTATCTTTTGCAAGCGTCGAGAGTGAATACCGTGCGTGATCGAGTGTTCATGACGTCGAACCTAACGACAGGCAACCGTTTTAGCACATCGATTGACCCGTGCGAGACGATTAAAGGCAATACCCACCGACACTCACAACCAGTGTCCGTTGCGTCTAATCGAAAACATGGAGACGTATGAAGGAAATGAAGCAAGTGCATTCGTATTTGTTTGATGAATTAAAATGCTTCAAGATTCGTTACGTTTTCGACCACCGGTAAGTTTATGCCTTTTATTCGTATTTATGTATAAAATTTGCTGTTACTAACTGTGTGCTACCGTTAAAAACCGTCGGCCCAGAAAAGTGAGGTTACTGTATAAAAACCCAGACAACATAATGTCTACAAATTGGGACGTAAGTTGTCGTAAAGACGTTTCTAAGACATCTTATGTTATGATTTTAGACATTGCGTTGTCTGGGAAGATGTAAGAATTCCGAAACATAATGAAATAAGAATAGATCGATAAAACGTCTCTGCAGTCGGTAATTATCTGTCGGTAACTATCTTGCATTCATGTTTCACATTGACGACACTTACTGATAACTTACTTACCGACTCGTCATATATGGAATGTTTCGAATAATTAACTATTAATGTCATCTAATTTTCTATCATCTTGAAATTTTTTATCATAAAATATGTAAATTTCTATATTTTTTAAATTTTTGTGTGGGTATACTTTCCAAGATATTCACGCGTTTCTAAATATTATTTCAACATCTAACTAGTTAATTCAATTAGCCTTTCTAATATCGATCATAGCGAATATATATGATCTAATTATGAACCCAATTTCGCGAACTGTAATCAGAATTATTACTACTTCATTAAGTAAGGACAAGTTTGATCGAATCAAATTCTTTTAACTTGCGTAAAGTTCTGTTCTTGATTGTGATAATAATTAATACTCGTGTACGACAGATTTCAGTGAACATCAACTAACAGTAACATAACATCAGTGTTATAATTTTCTATTCAACAATGTAAATGCAATATATGCGTGTTATGTAACAGTTATATTGTTGAATGGGAAATTGTAATGTTGTTGTTATATTATTGTTAGTTGGTTGTTAGTTGGTGTTCGCGCCTAGAGTACTTTTTTCGTGAATTTTGTCGCTATCATAAAACGCAGTAAATTATACTCCGAATGATGAGTTTATCTATCTATCTGTCGATAATGTGCTAACGAAAAGCAAAGCGGGATGTAAGACGTGACAAACCGTGCCTTATCTCGCAACGTTTGAATCACAATACTGGTAGAACTATGTTCTATTAACACATTTTCTATGCGGTTAAACGTTACACATTCTTGATAATTATGTGAGTAATAACAGCGACAACCCATGTAGATTCACATTTCCCAATTTGTACTCATAACATTCGAATTATACGAGACTGCGGAATTAATAAAATACTCGAAGTAACGGGAATAGCATATATATTTTTGTTCTTTTAACAGTATTTGCAACATCGAAAATAGATTCTAAAAATTTTAGGACAGAGATCTTAAGTAAAAATTAGACGCGTAACTGTTTCTGCCTGCAAGTGTTTCATACTGTAAGCGGAGTAAATAAAATTCAAACTAAAAAATCGGCATCGGCATACTCAAACAATTTTATGCAAAAACGAGTTCGTAACAATCGCTTGGGTTATCTGGTTTTTGTGTCGCATCGTCCATTTTTATCGTATCACGCGTACAAAAGTTAATATCGTTCTCACAACATGTTCGACCAGCACAAACACAGAACTGCACTTTAGTTACATATACACCTTCCTACCGTGTCACTCAATAATCGAACTTTTTTGTCGCCATGTCAGTCATGGTAAATGGGAAACGAATCTCGATACTGTTACCAACATTTTTCTTCACTTATTTATTCGAAATTTAATAAGGAATCGAAATATCTAAACATTATTGTCGCAACTGATTGAGAAGTACGTGTAATCTCCAATCGTTTATGATCGCCTCCGCTGCGGCGCTGCGCGTCGATGGTAAACAAATGATCGTTGTTATTATTTACCTTATTGCGAGTCACCAACATTTTTCTTCACTCATTTATTCGAAATTTAATAAGGAATCGAAATATCTAAACATTATTGTCGCAACTGATTGAGAAGTACATGTAATCTGCAATCGTTTATGATCGCCTCCGCTGCGGCGCTGCGCGTCGATGGTAATGATCGTTTTTATTTACCTATTGCGAGTTACCCGGTTTGCAGTCGCGTCGCCAAGGCCTCAGGCGGAAGACAATGGAGCCGTCGAGCGGTCGACGGAAAAAGAGAACAAAGACATTGTTTGAGCCTGGGAAAACGATTCCTTTGAAAGTGAAGGCAAGAATGTAGATTTTTCAAGGTTTTCGCGATTAACCTGATGCCAAAGTGATTCCACAGTGCTAACGATCGTTTATCGTTAGATACGCGAGATACATATCTCACCTTTCCCCATTGGAATTAATTTTAAGTAATTAATTTAAATTTATATAAACGATCTCGTAACGTGTTTACCAAATTACTACCATAAACTCATAACATGAAGTCTTTCCTATAAAATCTTGACGGCTCTATAGTAATGTTACACAGTCGTAATTAATTCTAAATAACCGCTAATTATTCACATGCCCATATGCGAACGCCGAGAAGCTCCAGTACAGAATTATAAATTATAAATTTAAGATGACACGTCCGAAATTTCATGGGTCCGCTCTTATTATTCAAGAGAGGCGAAGCCGAGAAAACAATGGTCGTCTTAGGGGCTATTTCAACAACGAGCCCTATTGTATGTAAAATACTTCTCGACAATAATTTAATATTCCTGTCTACGAGAAGCTGCGTCTATGTCCGATCCCGCTAATAAAGCATGCATGATGAACGCATTAAACCGCGTGTCGGTTCGTCAGTGTTGTCATGTAGGGCGTAGATTTTGCGGAATTTATAATAGGACGCCCGGGCGGCCTGGATGTTCCTCTCCTCAACTGTTTACGAGCGGCCGGTAATATTACGTCTGATGATTTGCACAATTTACAATTCTTCCTACTATGTCGTGCTAAGATCTGTGATCTTTGTCCGTCGCAGATCGTGCGCAAATACTTTACACGACGACGAACTTTAATATAATCATAAGAATATTTCCAAATAATCTCTCTTCCTCAATCATAAAAATATCTCGAGATCATCTCACTTTTCGAATAAGCTTCCGCGTTCAACCACAAGAATCGCTGCGGATTAAAAGTTAAGCCGTAAATACGTTTCGACAATCAAAATGGAAATGTACGTAGCCACAAATCGGGTTAATTATATGCGTCGACTTATCTCTCCGTTATGATTGAATTAAATATGTTCCGAAAGCCAGTAGTGATTGATCCGCGTGCTCAATCGCCGACAGACCGCGCGACGACTGTCGGCAAATAAGAAAGAAAACGCGCGCGCATAATCTCAAACCCGATTCACTTTGTCTCTTTGCGGCGTTCGTCGCACAATGAACCAACGCACGCACGTGCGTGGCTTTTTCGGTCGCAGAGCAACATTGAAGTTGAGTCATTTCACGTGAGGTCCCGCAGTTGCGGCTAAATACTCAGCAACTCTCGGCAGCTGCGAGAGCAGAGTCCGCTCGGGCGGCTCGACTTCGCGAATCGTTTAGCTTCCTCCTTTGTCCCTCTTTGTCCGAGAAAATATTGCAAGATCAGCGAGCACGTGACTTGATCGCGCATTTTGCCGACGTGAACAGTAGAAAAAACATGTTCTATCCGGTAGTATGACGTGCAGCACATGATCGTGCGCAGTAAATGAACAAATTCACCGTAAGACAAAGACGAGCGTACAACAAATTTTCTGTTAAAAACGGTCCACTGAAATTTTCGTCTTACTTTAACATGGGGAACATGTCAAAAAGTACACAAATATATGTTAACCTATATTCACTTTGTTAACATATTACTTTTAATATATTCATCTTGTTAAAGTAACATAAAAATTTCAGTGAACCATTTTTAACATAGAATTTTTTTACTGTATGATAAACCAGCAATGATCATTGCATTGATGCACTGCCTGCGCTAATCAATCTTGCATCTTTCTCTCAACGACCAGGCTTCATTAATTATTACCTGATTCATTTAAGTTACACTGATAAGAAAATTATATTTATTTTCGACATCAAACATATTTTATAGTAATAATAACATGCAAGTTTATCATTAATACTATAATAACACTTACTAGAAAAATAGTTCTCCTGACTATTTCTATGGTTAAAATAAAAAAGTATATGTTTGACGTCAAAAATAACTTTATAATGTTCTATCAGTATAATTGCCTCGTTTAAACGAGGATATGTATATTTCACAACTCGATTAAATCTTCGAAATTTGATCACCTATTGGACTATTAAGCAAACAAATTAGAAACGAATTAATTAATATCAATAGAAGATAAATAGTCATTTTTAAAATGGCCGTGGATTTAAAATAATATAATCGTAGGATCGATTTGTTTCGCGGAATGTAATAATGTGCAAAAAAAAAGATATCGGTGTAGATTTCGCTTTGTCATACCGTGCAGTTTCATTATTATCATTAGAAGCGCTCGAAGCGATAGAAATTCCTTTATCCAAATCAAATGTCGATAAGATAACGCCGCGAGCGTTGTGCGCGTTACGCCACCGTGCTCATCGTTGAAACATTTCCATGTCGATTTTTTTGTATCTGGATCGCGGACAATTCCAGAATGTACAAAGATAAAAACGCTCGTAGTCGCTCGATAGAAATCTTTGTTCACGAAGTCTCTCGAACAAAGATACAACATCCCAGTAAAAAAAAAGAATACTAGACCAACATCAGCATATTGAAATGTTGATTTTATGCATATCTCTTGAATGTTTTCACTCAATATTCTAAAAATATTTCAAAAATATTACCAAATAATATGATCTGCTGAAATATTGTAAAAATATTCTTAGAAATATAGAAGTGCCAAAGTTAATCGCACTGACATTGATACAACGTTAAAAATTGTATTGAAAAACGTTACAAATTACAAGCTATTAAATATCGTTGCGATAACGTTGCATTAATGATTTTTGTGCTCACTGGGATTGGCTCTCGCGAGAAAAATATAGAAAGTTTCAGATATAAGAAAAATATGGTAATCAGATACGCGCTAATGGAATATCATTAAGACAATTTCGAATCCGACAAACGAGAATAATAAAACTATAAAAAAATTCTGACAGCAGATTCATTTACAGAAAATATTGTTCCCGACTATTGTTCAGGAACGGTACTATACAGGTTGCGAAAGGGATCGAAATTTCCCGAAACATAAAGAACGGGGGAGTTTTTCGCCGTCGACGATCGCGATAACGCCGATTTCAGTGTTCCGGCGGGCATGCGGGCGGTCGAGCGCAAAGTTTTCCCACTGAAATTTTAACGTGTACGCGCCACGTGTGTTTCGCAAACACGCTCGCGTTCGCGCGCTCTCTATTTTTGCAGCTGACTCCCTCGACGAGCTCGCGTGTTGCACTGCGATGCGCGCACGATGTACCAAACGGCAATGACATTCCGTAGCGTCGTCATTTTTCCGATCGGCCGGCGTTTCAGGCTAAGTGCAACGGCTAAGACGAGAGACCTTGGCTGCAGGCAGAAGCTAGCTCAAGGATGACGGCTGCCTGTCTATTCGAATTTCATCATGGTGCGAAGCTAAGCGGGTGAATGTCAGCCCCGTGAGCTTCGTTACATGCCCGTAACGAGATGTATCTCTCTTTGCCTCATAATGCCGCTCGCCGCCACTGCTTAGGTAGCCTTTATTTTTAGGTAGCTCGTTTCATATCGTCGCGACCCCGAGCGCACGGAGGGGAAAGCCGAAACTATCGCTCGAAGGAATCTAAAGGGAGATCAACACGTTAATCTTATCGGCGCATTAGTGAGACTTTATGTCGCGAAGGTACCTGGAAGTCGCTTCTACAACGCCTTAAATTGACACACGGTCTCCTCTCCGCAGAATTAAATCAGAGGAATAAAAATAACCAAAACAGTTATGATTTATGGCTGTTTCTTCCGAAAGAAAAATCTTTATAGCTACATTATATCAAAATACGTTATATCAAAAAAACTGGTTAGCGGAGGATCCTTAGGTCTCTCTGTTGACCAACGCCATCTACCGTACAAATAAATCCTAGAATCTGCCGAGTCTGTTTTGTATTAACTCGGGATTTTCGTTGAAAAATAAAATTTAAAAATAAAGCTATCTTAAAAAGTCATCGCTAGTGCTCTCCCGAGACCTTGAGTAGGTTAGCAACCCGCTAGACGTTCTCCTCGACCTATCGTTTCCTCTACCTTAATGCTCTCAAGTGGCACCTGTGGCCGAGAGAGCCCGGCCACGAATACCTGTAGGAAGCTCTCGCGCGGTTACGAGGCGACTATTACGCACTGTTTACACGCTTGAATTACTGAGCACAATATGTGGATGCTCGTTATCAACAGCTGGCTGAATCTTTCCGGCGAATTTGAGAATCGTGATTACGCCGAAACGCGTACACACCTGTCGTGTGTGCGATAAGAGGTTTAATTAAAGTATATTATGTCGCGCGTGATATTAAGTAAAGCATATTTCTGTGTCTTCTACTTACGTCGAAGAACATCCGGGAAATACGGCGGATACGATACAAATATTACGTGAGAAATGAGGAGCCGAATTGTGTGTGTGTGTGTTGCTTTTCCGTGTTACTTCGGCGCGTTAGGCCGATTTATCTTTTTTACCTAGCGGCCATTTCGTCAGGTATAGCTAGCGTGTCGCAAGACGTTTACGGTGGCTCGCAGGTTCCGCCACCCTGAGGTCTAAGCGGCAGGTTAGCAGCAAATATTCGACATATCAGATCGATGAGTCACGCGTCTTGTTCGATGTGTTCCGGCTACCCCATTCGCGTCGCCAGCGCCCACGCGACCAGTGTGACTCATTCGGACGATTCTCGGGAACGCGGGTCGCGTCGGGGATCTCGCTCGAGATTTTCGCTCAGTGACGCCGGCTTCACCGTTAACTAGAGATTCGGGTGCCGATGGAGGCTCGACGTCCGAGTGCAAAATTTCCCGTCTAGCCCATAACTTCGTGTGAAACGTCCCAACAGCCGGATAACGTGGACCGATCGCACAAGTGGAACATTGGGAATTCACATTAAGGAGGAAAGGAAGGGATCGTTAATATAATATCGTCGGTGAACGGCATGATGAAACGTGTCGCATATTGACTTGTATCTAATTCGGAACAACAAGCCACGCGCCGATAACTCTGTTCGATAAACATTGGACAGACACACGGGGATATTATTTTGAGCGCACTCGTGCGTTGTGCTGGTTTAAAAAAGAAAACGCCGACGCAATTGTCGGCTGGCGAGAACGAATCGCGATGCTCACGTGCATAACCCTCTTAACGCGTCCTTCGTAGGAATGCTGAGAGTACGAGATTATTTCGCGAGATGACGTAAGCCTGATAACTGCTGGCAAATGCAAATTTAAGTTCTCGAGAGAGATTATAGAGATACAACTCGGATCGGATGGATTATGTATAAGACGCTTTACCCGCCGATTCCCGCGATATCGTCTTTTTTCCCAACGGAACGTTTTCATTCTTTTTTCACCTACTTCCGGTAATAGCGTCTTTTTCGGCGGGAAATTTAGGAAAGCAAGAGGTAAATATCGCGGGGAATGATTTGCAAAAATGAAAATGAAATGATAGGAGATAATAGAAATTCCCCGGATTCCCGCGTGTCCGAAAGAACGCTTGATCATCGTCACACCGTGCAAACTGGCGTAGGCAACCCGTTCCATTTTTAGGTATCCACAAGTTTAGCTGATACCCATGAGAAAGTTAAAAATATACTATAATATAGCTAGAATATTACTTTCAATATTTATCTTCACAAAATTGCTGTGAACTTTTTTCTTATAACTAACAAAGCAGCAACTTTACGTGAGCACTTTTAAAAAAAATTTCACACCGACCAACCTTTCTTAATGAATATCTTGTTAATAAGCAAAGTATAACAAACTTATGTCACGCACGATTCGCGAAGATCGAAAACCTGTTTGATTAATGTACCGCCTTAATTTCTCTATACACATACAGATTGGTAAACATTCAGATAATTAACACATCTGGTCGGGATATAATGAATACAGAGAGTGACTCAATTATGTATCCGTTCTAATTATAGGCGTCGGGTACTGATAGTGCGTGGACTTTCCTGATATCGTCAACAGCACCCCCGTTATCGAGCGCTCACAGTACACGGCACTGGCAGCGACGGTCGGCAGCTCCGCAATGATTGGCCGGCTGGGAATAGCCCATGACGTCAGTCGCGCTCGCGAGACCTCGACTCTCTCCGTGGTTCGAACGAATTGCCGAACGCGCACGAGGTATTCCCTCGCGGTATGACTCATCGGGCGCAGTTTCACACAGTTTCGAGCAAAGGGATATGCGATTCGTGCGCGCCGTCTTCTAGTTCTGCGTACGATCATCAAGACCCGGAACAATCACCGGTCGTCCCTGTATCTCACAGCCTTGGCCGTGTCTGCGTTAACCTCACGGAGGGTTATCGAGACTCGGGGAGTCCGGGTCAGGTTGTAACGCGGCTTTCTGCTCCGATTCTGCGGCCACGCGAAACGAAACGGCAGCATGAAGTTGGACGTCTCCGATGTGCTCTACGACAGCTCCAGCGTGTCCAGCGACAGCGGGACCTCGCAGAGCTCCCGTGTCAGCCATGATTTTCTCTCCAGCATCGCAAACCCGGCCATGCTGCCCAACAACGTAAGTACCTGCCAAGAGAGCCATCGTTTGCTTTTTTCCCGTCGCACCGTCCCGGAGACGATCGCACCTTGCTCGTGTCCGTTCACGAATATACCAGTTGGGGCGATTACGTCGCGCTGAATTCCGACGATCGACGACTCATCGCGGCTCGCGTTACGTAACGACGCTTAACGCGACAATAATGCGTTAATGCCGAAGCGGTTATCCGTGGTTACTACAAGTGGCGAAAGCTGTCTCGTGGCGGACCGCCTCGTGCTTATATACGATGGAGGAACGTGGACACGCGATTGTTTCTCCTCGGTTCTGATAACTTGCGACAGCTTCGAGAAAATCGTTTTGCTCTTTAACTTTTTGAAACTAAAATACGCGAAAAGAAAGAAAATAAATGCATGGAATGAGAGACAAACTTTTTGCTTCAGAGAAATATTAAAATTCAGAAAAATATCAATATTCAGAACGCAGTCCACATATATGCATCATGAAACGGCCATAAAAATATATTCGTAAAATTTAACCGTAAAATTTGCGTCGAAATACACGTAGTCGACATTTTATACATTTCTATTATCTTAATATTACCACACTAAAAAGTATAGAAATGCGAAAAATACACAAAGCTTGTGCGCGCGGGAAAAATATTCAAGAGTCATTTCGTTAGCAAATTGTCGAGCTTCTATTGTGTGCATTAGGAATTTGTGTAGGTACACATAGATAGGTGCCACGCGCAAAGTATAGCAAATAAATTCCTACGGTGCTGTGTCTTATCAATTCACACTACCGTTTTATTAACAGTCTATATAGATAGATGCTCCGTTGTAGATGTAGCGTTTGGAGAATGCATTGCAGCGCTTTCTTATCTCGTTCGCGGACGTAAAAGGCAATTTAATATCACGAAACGCTTGAACAGACACGTCGCAGCCACAGATACAATCATCGATAATTACGTTATTTTACTAATACACCGAAGGTGGTTAGACAAAACATTCGAGATATCGCATTGTGTGTCGAAGAATAATAAATCGACTCGCGTCAAGTTCCGCGAAGAAATTCGAGCTTAAGATTCGACTAATCAATCGAAATAAATTGGGCGATAAAAAATTATCAATGATACGCGACAATGCGCGATCTGCGTTACGCTATTTCTCATCCCAGATACGATTCTGAAGGCTGAAAGAACTGATCGAACTTGGAGGGTCTGATTGCAATATATTATTCCTCCCTCGCAAATCCACCAAAAGCGATTTTATAATTGTACGATCGCGCATGCATATTATGTTTGTCGGAATCGCTTAAAGAGTTACGTGGCCTCACCATATATATCCACGGTATGACGCATATCAATCGAGCGTCTGGAAAATGCATGCCATTTCGCGGTAATATTAATTCCTAGGCGAAGTAATATACAAGATCTGTTTGTCGTATACTGCCCGCGATGATTCATTTTTTACCGTATAAAATATGCACGGTTATATGCTCTGCGCTGATCGATCGCACCGAGACGCCCGTATCAAACGGTCGTGTAGAGAATCGAATGTCAATGATTAACATTTATTACGTAATGAGAATACCGTGACAAGCCTGACCGATTGACCGTTACGATTTTACGATCGGCGGATTCGATTGATGATTATCCTTGAATATCCGGAATTCGATACACATGTGACGATTGTGAAAAGGATAATGCGCTACGCGAAGACTGATTTCCCGCGATTATTCCTAAAGTTGTGGAAGTTAGACGAGAATTGTTCGCGATCTACGTGAAAATCCGACGCGATAACCTCGTCTTCATCGATAAACATAATCCGCGAAGGAACGAATCGTGGTCCGTCGGAGACAACGCGCATGTCAACCGCGCGATGCGCCGGCACTTCGTTGAAGAGGAGCTCCTTTATCCGCGGATATTAGAAGCGGAGCGCTGCTAAATTTACAAAGCGCGTGCCGTCATCGCTATAAACTGAGTCGCTCGAGTTCGTATGAAAAACACGATTTTCACTTGCTGCGAATGACTCGTGCGAAAATATCGTTCGCGTGATCGCCGATGATTTACGGTGCAAATAAGTGGCAGCCGATCGCGTCACTCTCGCGTGATATCCGCGACACTCTTTATTGTCCAGACTCGTTTTATTGCCGGTACAACGACCAGAGTCTGTCATTTACTTTGATTCTTGTAAAGAACCCAGTCAGCTGGTCTGGAAAAATAGTTTGCATAAATTGCGAGGATACGACGTTCACCGAATACACATTCATAGTTTTATCAACATTTTTATCATTTTATTTGTTATTTCTTAATCCGGCGTCGTTGCTTAGGATGGCATCCGGTTTACAATTCATAATTTATAATAATTTGTTCGCCATTTGTTTACAATTTTATACTTCTGTCTATATAAACTTTTCTTATAATCTTAAACATCTAATAAATTTCACCACTTAAACTAAACCGTAAACTGAACTCAACCTTAGAATTATATAACAAACTTTAGCCTTATTTCCTTCTCTATCCATTTACCAAATTAAATTAATATTATTCCAGACGCTATCAGGACCTTTGTAAACCACAAAAGTAATTAAGTCTGACTTAGAACGTTTCTAAAACTAAAATTAACAATTAAAATCTAAAAACTAAGATTAAGATTAGTATTATTAAGATTATTATTATAATCTTAATGTAATTAATAATAGTAATATTATTATTATTATTATTGGTGCATATTAAATCGGCATAAATTAAACCGCATATTTTAATGGAGCATATTCCCTGTCCCGTGCACAGCCCTCAGATAAACCGACCGCCTCCGTATGCATAGATAAAAAGTAACAACTTTCATTCCGGTTCTGAATAGATGTCCATTTAAGGTGCATGCCACACGCAGACGCGTGCCGCCAATAAAACTTCGAGTCACTACAGAACGATCCAATCGGGCGTTATCGCTCATACTACACCGCGTCCATTCACCATTCCGCAGAGAGATCAATAATCTCTAAATCGCGTCGAGTGTTTGCGTTCACTCGGGCCGAGACTTCGCGGGAACTTTAAAACGCGAATCGTCGTCAACAGGCCGCTCCTCTCGCGGCTCATCCCACGAATCATCGGGCCGCGGTTTATAAATGACTCGTCATCGGCGCGGCACGGTTCGACGATTAATCTCGCTGCTTTCGAGCGAACCTGCGCGGCTTTGATCTTGAGCGAGCGAATTGTTTGTGTTTCTCGATCGTCCGGAACGTGCGAACGACCGAATCCTTAAAAGCCCCATCGAATACATTTAGTTGTTTAAACACGGACACGTAGGAAACCCGATACGTTTGTAGTAACATTTCTATTTGCATACGTGGGTAGGTCATCATCAATTACAACATATTACTTATCCATACGTGCGAAACAGAATATTTTAATATCTATTCTTGAAGGAAACTTGATGGGAAACTGCGATTTATCGTGAGCTTTTCATTTTTAACGTAACGGGTAGCAACCGAGCCTCAAATTACATTTCCGCGAGATTGAACATGAATTTGATACATTAAGTAAGAAAAATCCTCCTTTTTATCATTTCTTCTCCCTCTTATACTTTTTTTCTTATATTCATACTTTTTTTCTTCTTTGCGACGACTATCTGTATCTTTATCATGTCTTAATTTTAATTATTGCTCTCACATGATTTATCCTAGAGCATAATAAAGTTATTCTATTCTATGTTCGCTATCATTAATATATCTGATACGTAATGATCGCAATTCTACGATTTACACTATCGCAATTGTACTGTCATCGTAACAGTCAAACGTATACTTATTTAATAATAACAATATCCGAGTCTCTATTCTCGAGTCGTGGCTTATTCGTCGACGTGATACGTGTATTTATAGATCCAGACAGGAAGCAGAAAATTCTCTTCGTCGCGAGGGACGATATCTCTGCGGCATCGACGGGGGTCGATGTTAGCGAGTCTTCCCCTTTATACAGGGTGTCCCTCAGCTAGTCGAAAATACCGTTATTTCTCTTCTGGAATCCGGAGTTGGAGATTTATCAGCACAAATGTCCAAGCTCTTTCTATAGCTGTAAACCAACAAAGCTGAACCCCTTCGAGAGTTAAAACACACGCGCATAAATGAATAATGCAACATTGCTCGTCGCTCAATTTTCCAGAGACGAGATTTATTTCAAAGGAATTTAATTTGGAGCTTTCGTTACGTGTCAAGGACTCGAATTCAAAAAGTTGCAAAGAACAATGACCTCTCTCTCTCTCTCTCTTTCAGTGTGGACAAATCCCAAATGTAACGAGAGACAATTTCGCGCACCCACGATTTTGCCACACTATGTATGTCCCCCGCATATAAACAAGGCGACGGTAGTATTGATCTAGCATTTCGCTCGGCGTGGCTTCGGGGCTGCCTCCAACAGCTGTTTTACAAAGAGCCGCCGCCGTGACGGCTCAACCATTTAAAAACACGCGTGCAGTAAGCACGCACGCATACGGTAAGCACGCACACGCGCTCGGCGCGCGACACGAATCACACGCAGGAGTGCTGCGCAGTAACGCTCACGCCGGATAGCAACTCCCGAGCCAGCTGTTGTCACCTAATTATCTCTCCTTCCATTAATGGTAGGGTACGGAGAAATCGACCGATAAAATGCAAATAATATCTATGCCGGTATAAGAACGAAAATGCATCTGGCTGTTTAGACCCTCGGGATATGGCATCGTGCAGCTGATAGATTGCGAAACGACGTGCGAGTACAGTTAGAATCCATTAGCGGTTCTAATGGCGAGCGATGCTTAAACTACCTGTTATTGTCTGTTAATGAATTTATTCTTATACAATAGATACTTTTATCTACCGTTTTGAATAGAAAATTTACCTATTGTATGAGTTAAAAAGTAAATAATTTTAAAAGTATAATTTATTTCTACTTAATTTGATTTTAATTTTTTTCTACACGGAAATATATAATTATACGAAAATATGTAAGTATATTTCGTCGTCTTTCTTACGGAACAAGTAAACATACTATTATCGGAAAAATATTTTTTTCTTCGATTGATTTACAAAGCACTATTGATTGAAAAATCTATTTCCAAAGACTTCTTCTAGAGAACTGGTAGATTAATTTTCGTTGACGATGCTTTCCTGTCATGTCTTTTCTGTAAAAAGATCAAGTGACGCGCAAACAAAGAACTCACGTTGAAAGATGATGTTTGATCTCAAACGTTGATTATCCATTTATCAATGAACCTGTCACACTGTCGTTTTACGACGAAGCTACGTGATCGCGGTCTCGACGAATTTCCACGTCTCTATTTTTTTGTTCCTAGAATTAAAAGAAGCGTTCTATTCTATTCTCGAGACATCCCGGATGACATTCAGTGAACATTCGTGCGCGCGCGAAGCCACGAAAATCCAATCGTACGTTTTCTTTCGTGGTAGCACTCGAAGTGAAGGCACGCGCGCCCCACAAAGAAACCGGCTGAATCACGGTGTTCCAGCCGCATAATTTATTCCCCATTGTTCGTTCGGATATTGAAAATGTCCGCGGTACTTTCCCGTGTGGCGGTCGATTAAAAACTTCCGCCTTTTCCTACGTACGAATTTCGGCGTCGTTTGCTATGCCGCGCACACGCAACGCGACACGCAGCGCGGCCGTGCTTTAGCACAAGCTGCGCCCTCCCGCCTCATTAAAATGTCTCTTTGTCGCGTGGACAAAGCCGATCCTTTGGTGTCCGCGAATCTTCGTTCTCGTTACCCCGTTGTGCTCGTTAAGGCGCGTCCCTCTTCGTCAAGTTGCCTGAAGACAATGAACTTTCCGGCCCACAAAACGACGAGCGAGAACCCGTGCTGTGCATATCTCAATAACGGACATGTAACACAACATTAATATATCATTGTATCTGATATTACGTTGTAATCGATGATACACGTATATTTGTACATATAAAACAATAAATATATTCCTTGACACACAATTAGGAGATCAAATTAAATAAATAACCCCTATTGTAGCTTTACCAATTGAGAATCGAATGAGAGAATAAATAAGGAAATCTTATATCATAAATCTTTTTCTCATAGCGAGAAATAATAACCCCAAGCAAGTTTTGTATATACGTATACAGAAAAAAATTGTCTTAACTCAAGAATAGATATTCTCATATATAAGCAAGAATATATTATAATCTTCTTAGAAGAGTTTTAGTCTTGATTTGGTTAAATTTGTATTGACGCAGGTATTATTCGCACTCAATTCACGACTAAAGATTTTTTAAGAATATTATAATATTCTTGCTTATATATGGGAATATCTATCATTGATTTAAGACTATTTTTTTCTCGTGTTATCTCGTGTTATTAATATTAGAGAGAAAGAAAGCTTAAGGATCTTCTGATAAACTCACAGTTTTGAAGAAAAGTTTCGATAAGATAAGATATATTTATTTTTCTGAGAAAACGAAACCTATATTTAATAAATGATACGTCGTGGCGTAATCTGAACCAAATTTCGAAATCTACAATATAGTGGCGCGGTGATCGTTAAGCGGACAATTAAAATACAATCACGGAAAGTGAAACGATTCCCGCGACAACCGCGCTATAAATAAGTTGACCGAGATTTTTCATGCCGCTATTGTTCGTTGAATGCAGACGATCCTGTTTGTTGATTCAAAAGTTCAACGATAAAGGAAAATCGGTCAAATTGGTAGCTCCGAGCCAGATCTTTCGCAACCTTCGAGACGACATTTCACGTCGGACATCGAGCGGGTGAAATATGCTTCGCGGCGAACACGCGCGCGATTATCGTCGTAATTATTCTCCGCGTTGTAATCTCGCATTGCTCGGGGTGATAATTAAATCAACAATTCGCAGAACATGCGTAGCACTCCAGTTGTTTCCAGTGCGTCCCGCTGCGTCGCAAACATCAGGCGTTCCTCGTTTGTGTTGCAGCGCAAAGGAGCACTTCGTTGTTGCATAAATAGATCTGGCGATATGTTGCCCCGGATAAATAATTTCTCGCACGTCCCTCCCCGTCTTCCTGCCCCGGCTCCTTCTGTTCGTTTGTGATTTTAAGAACGGAAGTGTATAATTCACCGGGCAAATATCCGACGATCGCGCGCAAACAGCCTGTAAATTAAATCGCATTCTGCCATGCAACCGCGCGATAGGAACTGCGTGCTTTCCGCGAGCAGTTTCGCGCTCGCGAGAGTTCATTATACGCAAGGAGATGAACGCAATTTGCGGTCGTGAAACGCGCCGCAGGACAAAGAAAAAAAGTGAGAGAGAGAGAGAGAAGAGCGCGCACGTGCGCGCCGGTGTAACATTATTGTTGAGGACGATTTCTGCGATATAACGCGTTCGCACGCCTATTTAAAAAAGTGCCGTCAGCATCAGTGAGTCATTGTTGCTTGTCCGCGTAATTAGTCGCTTGACGTCGGGTGGCATAGCGAACACGTGCGAAGGCATCGAGCGAACGATCGACGAAATTTTATACCCCGACCGTGAAATCGGGCCTCCTCGGCCACGCGTTAGGAACTCGATCGACCCTAATACCCGCGGTTGCAGTTCCCTTGGAGCCGTCGAGAGAGAGACCTTAAACTTCCAATCACCCTCGCGGCCGATTCAACCAATTCCGCTAACTTCGGTGCACATCCTGGACACCGAGGATCGCAATTTGCGCGCTTCCGGCGCGCCGACGAAAACTCCCTCCCCCCCGATCGCGCATCGCGGTCTCCCCCTCATCCTCGGCGTCGTCGTAGGGATCGATTTATATCGGATTATGCAAGTTAGCGCGATCGCTCTACCTGGAAAAGGGGATCCGCTTCTGCTTCACGTGCGCTCCCCGATTCCGTGAAGTCGCCGTCGGTGCGAGAACCGTCGAGAGAGCGCGCGGGGCCACGTTGATTGGACGCTCGCTATCGCACGTATCAGCAATCAAGATGGCGCTGACGTCACGTGGAGCGCGCCCGTGCCACGTAGTGGGGGGCAAGCGTCGGCTGTCTTTCTATATAGTTTCCTCGGTCACGTTGGCGGCTTCAGTCGAGATACGCTAAGCACGCGCGACACTAGCGATAAGTGAGCGATTAGGTAGCGTCCGTGCTGAGCTCTGTGACAGTGTCGAGCGTGCCGTCGTTGCGTTACGACGTTTTCTTCGTGGGCGAAATTACCGTGACGGTTCACTCGTTTTTGTCTGTTTTTCCTCTCACGTTCTCGAACGAAGCCCCCGAGTGTCGCGGAAGCGCCGGGCATTGATTCTGAGTGAAATCGGCGGAAACGCGAGATCAGAAATGACGCAACGTGTGCCCAGCACTTGCTACTACGAGAATATCGTCGAGGATCATTCCTACACGGCGTATTCCATGTATCCGCCGAGTACGAACATGGACGATTGGCTCTTGAAAGAGGAGAAGGTAAGCGCGAGCATACCTATCGATCGCGATAGAATTTGATTTCGAGTGGACGATTGGACGTTCGTCGTTTTACGATAATCATATCACTCGTGCGATAAATAAGGATTTCTGTTGCTTTGTGAGACTCGGTGCATCGTTGATAATATCACGTTTTACGCCGAATTGGGAAAAAAGTGTGTTCCGGACATCTGATGAAAAAATATCGCGGACAAAGTAGAAGAGTTAATATTAATGTTTCATTTTAATATCCATGCAATATTTTCATAAACGGATGTTTCATTCGTTGAAAATTAATATGTCAGTTGCATCTGCATTGATGTAGAAAGTGCTTTGAATATTTATTTTGATATAACGTAATCTTTTTAGATTCTTTAGCATTTACATCATAATGTTGTAAAATATTCTTGCTTTATATGATTTAAAACATATTTTTAAACGTTTATTGTTAAAATCAGCACAATCGTGTCAGAAGAGACCATTCGCGACGGTATTGAAATGCAGGATTAACTTGTCGCGCATAAACAACAGTGCGCAAGCAGAAAACACGATTGACTTTTTAACGCGACCGGAATCATCGATTACGTCCGCCTCGTGCAGGTGTCACGGTTCAAGGTTGGATCGATAATGCTTCGAGGCTCCTACGACTGTGCACCGAAATCTTTAACCGCGTTCAAGATCGTTCACTCGACGATCGCATCGTATTTTCTTTGAATATCGTTAATCTGAAACGCGCAACTCTCGGTAATCGTTCGTCGAACGTTTTTAAACGTATTGACACAAGCGATTTCCCTTGCGTACGTACGTTAAGAAGTGACTACGAGACAATCTACGCCCAAGCAACGACAAAAATAACACGCTGATTAGATAAACGTGGTGTATTGTTAGCGATGATACCGATGACGGTCGGCCGCGCATGTAAGTGAAAATGCATGTTTACCCGAAGCCAAGGAAATCGGTCTATCCCTTGCGTCGTACAAATTCTACGTACCGATAGGTGAATTCGTTCTACGCCGTAAAAAGTGAGAACGTTTAACTCTAGATTACGAGACCTGGAAAATTGCGACGTTGAAATCGCAATTCTTAGGAAGCTCCCACCACATAAATAGTTAACGCTCTATGTTCCAAGTCTAAGAAATGACAAATAATTTTTGATGAAATCATTAATAATAACGTAAGTCACAGGATAGTTTAGTAATCTAGAATTAAATAAAAGTTTGAAGTGGAGGTCTCGGATGGTAACTAAATGTTAAGAATGACAACCTGTAATTTTCAAAAATGAAAATAATTTTAACGTAGCAGTCTCAGCGAAGTTGCATTGATATGTATCAGTCGATTTATATCTCGGGCTGATATCCGTAACACAAGGAAATCGTACATGTGTCATAATTATTTTTATATGAGTAAAACCGTTAATAATATAAGTGTAGCGCTGTTAAAAAGGTCGACGTGTAATTAGTCACGACTTGTATAATCTGTTGTCGTGTTCTTTGAATTTATTATTTAATTCGGCTTTGAGTTTCCACGAATAATCCGTCGTTTATTATGCACAAACGGACAATGTTCGTAATCGAAATGGTCGGCTTAATAATAATTACGTGCTTGTCATGTAGAAGAACATGTCACGAACAGAGGCGAAGAGAGACGCGGACGGACGAACATCTTACATAATTAAGCTAATAATCGAGGTCACGCTCCTGATAACGTGTTTATTTTAAATTTTCTGAGAAGCGATCGAGTTATCATATCGGATGCTCGACATGACTCTCACCTGCCAATCCCACCGATTTCGGTCAATTCTGATTTCTATGAATTCTGATTCGGCGTAGGCACGCCGCTCACTTTATCGTCGGACGGCACGTTCTTATCCGACTCGAAAATATTCAGGACAGGTCTGATAAATATTATTGCGCGAGATTTTTTTTAACACTAACTATAAAATGAAATAGCAAAATGCAAGTCTTAAGAATCTGCGCATTTTTTTAATTTCTTAAAGGTGCAGTAAGATATATAAATTTAATTTGTTTTTTTTCTCTTTTTTTATTTGTTTAAATAGCGTTTCATACTTCATGTGATAACGGGGAGAAGGATTATCTTGAAGAAAATCGCGTGTTGCATAACACTTATTGTGAAAGCGGCTGTACAAATTTATGAGAAACGTAAGAATTTTTATACTATCAAAATTATACCAAACTGCTTCCTAAAACTTTCCATGTGATATAGAGGATCGGACTTTAACCCTTTTTACTCGAGGGCTCCGGAGCGGAGCCATTTAAAATTTGTCTTCAAACTTTTCAAACTCAAATGCAAATAGCAAGAGCGGAATATCCTATACACAATAGTTTTTACGATTTGTCTTTGTCCTTATGTTATGAACTGAAAGTTATTTGCATTGTCTCCATAGCGGAGCCCTCGAGTTTGAAGACAAATTTTAAATGGTTCCGCTCCAGAGCCCTCGAGTGCAAAGGGTTAATAGTTGGATTTACCGAAAGTTCTCATAGCCTCAGGGATTTTCTACATCATTCCTTATCGCCGAGCGTAGTTTTACGATAATAGCATTTTCTACGACTGGAAGAGTGCGCGAAGGTTTTCCTCGAAACCGATGTTTATCGAAGTCTATTATGTAAGGAAGCCTGTCGTGCTTTTGAATGCAGTTACCTTTTAAAAGAAAAAAAAAACACTCTTTTAGCCCTCGGTCGGGAGAAAGCACGTGTTTCTCTTCGAACGATATCGTCTGAGCGCTCATTCGAATAATCAAAGACTAATTCGTCGACTTGTAAAAGTGTGTGCGATACGAAAGTTAATTGTTACCAGAGCCATTAAGCCATTATGTTTGCAAATTTATTTAATATCGTTGAATCTTCTAGCTTAAATCCGAAGATCCACGGTTCGTTATCGTTTTCTTGTTGAGGTAGGCTGTATCGTCAAACAAGTCATAAGTATCATAAGATATGATAGAGAGAAAGAGAGGTATGATGGAGGAAATCTTTATGCAAATGGGAGAAAACGTCGATCGCGCTCAATAGAAGGTTAGATTAAAAGAGGAAAAAAACATCTATGAATTCTCGGAGAATGTTTGTCCGCGAGAAACCGAAGGAAAACAGTTAAATCTGACAGGAAGCGAGGAGTTAACGCTCGTTAACCCGCCAATTAGAAGACTTAGTTGGAGGCAGGGTTGAGTTTAGCAAGAGCAATACGCACGGGTCATGAGGCAAGAGGTGTCATCCTGCCTCCGACATTAAGGAGATACTTCTTTATACGCTTCCTCGTCTGCTGGTTATTTATCTCTTCCGTAAGAAAGTACGCGCTGGGGCGTATAATTCCGTATAATACGTGGCTAATAAGCTCGTACACAAGTAAATTTCCACGACGTCGGGAATGCGCGGACAAACAGTCCTCCTCGACAAAATCCGCGAATCGCCACGGTTGCGCTGACCGAAGTGTGCGTGGAAGGAAAGCCAACGGCGCATGCGATGCACCACGCGCCGGTTCGCGTCCCCTCCGGGGACAGCGGTCATCTGTGTGCTCAACATCTTTTTTAATACAGATCGTCACGAGTGCAAGCGTACCGCTGGCGCCGATGTCCAGGCGGTGTCGTGCGGAAATTTCCGGCCGTTCATTATCGTCACTTTTTTTATTTTTGCCGCGCTTACCTCAGTTTCGTGTCTCGCGATAGGCGGGGCGGCTGAGTCATCGCGCGTAGTCTCTGCCGGCGATTTATGAATGAAAATCCACGCACGTGTCGCGTGCACGTTGCCGCGCTCGTAGCGTCATGCGACGCTCGCCGTGATTATATTCGCGACCTCTCGTAAACATGTCGATTACGTTTCGCGTGAAATAAACCGATGCAGGCAAAAAGGAAGAGAGATAGAGAGATGCTTCGACGAGATGCCGAGGCTCGCCTTCGCATTCCGGGAAATCGAATACTTCGCTCGTCGATGAGGAAAACTTGCTCAAGGTTCTCAGCCGCGCCACAGAGGAGCAGCTTCTTTTTTTTTCTTCTCTGAACCCTGGAAGCCATGCATAATTTGTATTGCTAATTAATTCGTATTGCCTCCGAATGGACTTTTAACACGCAGGAAAGTTCTAAATAATCTCGATTAAAGGCACCAGCGAAGTTTGTCGGAGTTACGATAGTAATCAAGATATTATCGTGCGAAGAAACACCCGGTTACAAATATCGGTTTCGCAATTTATCACGTCACGAAGTCGATCGCTTTTTAAATTGCGCTCTTGTTTTTGTTATTCTTCTTGCTGAAACGTCCGCGCAGAATTTATCCGCGATACTTCACGCGTACTAAAAGGATGATTAACAGTTGTTTTGAAACTCATCTCATGTGAGACCTCAAATTTTAACTCAAAGTTAGATCTGAATTTTTCAGCTGAATCGTATGATATTTCGAATCGAAATTTCAGTTCTACGTTGAGTCTATTTAGTTATATATTAAGTCTTCGGAGGTATTTTATTGTGTTCCTTAGATGCTACACATAGGACGTTATTTCTGTTTGAAGACTTAATGCTTAAGACTTAAAACTAAGTAGATTTAATGTAGAACCGAAATTCCGACTCGGGATATTTGACGTTACAACTGTAAGCGCTATTTAATTACAAAACTCACTTCTAACTCGGAATTCAAATCTAAGTATTTCATTTGAGACAAGTCTCAAGTAACAACTCTTGAAAAGGGGCCTAAGGGAGATAAAATCCACGGTCGTTTGCTCGAGGGTAGAGATTTTCCGACGATTTTCCGACGACTCGTGCCGAAGAAGATCGCCACGAGAAGCGTTCCTCGTTGCAACACTTGGCGCTCGATTTGTTTTACGGCGCCGATTGCGAAAGAGGAAATGGTGCGCGTACCTCTTCTAAGGCAGAGCTGTGAGGACTTTTTTGCGGCGCACAGCGTGGCGAACTGGCGATCCGGTGTGGTTGACCTCGAAAGGAGGTCGATTCTACGGAAAGATATCTTGCGTACGAGTGACGTCAATGGGCATAACACTTTCCCCGGTCGAGAATGCCTCGAGCGAGCGACGGGCCTCTTCGTGGTTGCCTCGCGAACTTTCTTGCGTTTTCGAAACCCGCACGGACTTTATCGCCTTGTTCAAGCACCGCCCGTAAAACCGAGTCGCCGCTGCAAATATTGTATCGCGCTAAGTGTGCACGGTTGATCATTCTGCTCATTCTCCTAATGAAACATTCTCTTCTGGAATGCGGTACGGATCATAAACTTTCGTATTTCGACGTCGATCAAGGATAAGTGTGACATACGCTATTCTGAAGTAACCGCATCTCTCTCTTTCCGTATCTTCCTGGAAAACGTGTCATTTCGAAATATTCTCACGCATTCGATCGGGCAATATTGATCGCACAAATGGTTTAGCAGGGAAAGAGCCAACGCGCCACGCGAATAAAATTATTGCAGTGAACTAATTTCCGCGGTGCAAGGTCGCCGATAATACGTCACCTTTGTTAAGCGTCGCGATAATAACGTCCGCTAACTGCGCCTCGATTCACCTGGGAGCGACGGGAAGACAGTGGCGGCGGCGACGGCAGCGGTCCATGATTAACGTAATAATATTATTACCAGGCCGCGGTGTACGTACGCACACGCGCGCACACACACACACACACATGCGTGCTCACGAACGCACCGGATTACGGTAAGCCGCGCTCATGCGTCATGCGCTCGGGATTATATCTACTTACGCGAACTTACAATAACGTCAACCGAAAGCCCACCGGTATCCCTCGTCGTTCCTAGCACGAGCGAGCACCGCTTAAATACCGCGAGACCACACGAGTCGTGCAGGCGGTGGTACACAGTAAAAAACATTTTATACTTGTGTTAAAATCGCTCCCTGTGAAAATTTTTGTTAAATTTCTTACATACTCGTGTGTTAATTTAACATATTTTGTTATCTCAATATATATTTTGTATTGAGTCGATATTCAATATATACATGAGTGTAAAGTAACATTTTATATTTCAGTGTTGATTAACGTATTAATTTTGTGTTAATTTTTTTATATTATATTGGTGTTACTCTTCGACATATTCATCTTGTGTTAAATTAATACAAAAATTTATGTGGAAAAAAGTTTGGTTGAATTTATTAGACAGTGAACAAACCAAACGCATTGCGGTCAAAGGAAACAGAATTTCTGGTTCTTATGACCTAAATTTGGTTTTTATAACTAGAAAGTCTGTTTCTTCCAACCAAAACATGTTTGGTTAGTTTACTGTCTAATAAATTCAAACAACTTTTTTTCCGTGTGGGACATATGAAATATCTTGGTGAAATATATTAATTTAATGATAAGATGGTAAGATGATAAGAATTTAATGATAAGTTCAGATTGATCCCATGGTTTCGTTTATTTTACAGCGTGCACGCGCCGTTTTTCTCCTTAAGGAAGATTTCATCTTTTATTTTTTTACCCATTTTATACATTAATTATATGAAAAGTGAGCAAAACCGTACGGGGTCGGATTCGACCCCATCTTCCTGGATACGTTGAAAATCCACCTTGCCATTAGAAAGTTAAATGTAACACAGAATATTTTATTGTATAGAGAAATGTAGATTACGGGATCAAAGCGAAACTCGAGGCACCAGGATATAAATTCCGAGGTGTTTCTGAGAAAATGTAAAAGTTTCGGGCGCGTGACAGTCGCCACCGAATGTAATACGTCGCGGGAATTCTCCGAACGTTTAAAATGTAACGAGCGCGGTTCACGAAATGATACGTCCTATTTAAATAATTTTTTTTTCGCTCGATTCTCCATTTCCTAGACACAAAATTCTTTTTTATTTCTTTTCATGGGCATGATGAGAGACGATTTCGTCAGCTGGCGCTACCACTGGTTGACGAAATCTCGTCCCGCGTGCGGCGAAACGGAGTGTCGAAAACGCAGCTGAAGCTAACCCGACATCGAACGTTCGTCGTAATTCCACATTCCACGTTGTTTTCCACAATGCGTTCTAAATTTTCCAGTGTCATGTTTCCTGCTCGGGCGGCGATTTATTAATGAATATCTAATGTGGTCTCGCATCGTCATTTCCACATAATAATCCGTCGCGTAGAAACGACAGCCGGCTGTTATTGGCTGTCTAATGGATTTTTCTTTGTATCGCAAAGTAAAAAAAATCGTAGAATAGCTCGTGAAGATAAGATCTAGATCTTTTGAGAGAGGAGTCGCGTCGTCGTCAAGGATCGGTTGACGTTCGTAACACTTGCGGGGAGAAATAGGTGATTCGGGGACCGCAACGGGCCTCATAATTCAAAGCGCACTCGTACACTCTTTCCTTCTTTATTTCACACACACATACACACTCTCTCTTTCTTTCATTCTCCAGCATGATGGGATGATAAACTGGCCCGGCTATTCGGGGCGATGCGCTCGCGAGTTCGAGAGGTCGTAGAACCCTGCGGGCCCCTTTTTAAAGAGTGCGTTATGATGCGTGGGATAAACGTATCCAATTTCGTGGAACTATTGTCCGCGCGCCTGCCACGCGAAGGCCACGAAGGCGACACAAAGGGCCGACCTGTCCGGATATCGTCAAATGGATTAGTGTAAAGGTCGTAACATACTCGTGGCGTAGGAGGGGATTACAATACGGTGGATACTTAATTATTCCATTGTGTTTACGGGCATCTCTGGAAGCTATAAATTTCACGACACATCGAGTCGACGACTATGTTGCGCCAACGGAATTATAGTATTGACCTCGCGTGACCGGAGTGCGCGATATATAAATTACGATGAATTTATAAAATATCGATAAACGCGTTCGTCTTTTTTTCTCTAGTTCTTCTCAAGTACGTACGACGGTTCTTTTCGTAGAGGGGAAAATGATAGGGTCAAAACTGCTCCATTTCGCGATAAAATATAATTACGTAAACCGTGTCTAATTTATTGATGAACGTGGAAAAACGTTAGGTGAATCACAATGGATCTGCCAGACCTTAGCAGTTGCAACTGGTGATAAAAAAAAAATTTGCGCGACGTAAATCTTATTAAATGGTTCAGATAGACTCTTAGCGAACTCGAACGGTTGGCTCTGAAGACTAAAATTAGATTCACGATATATTTTTACGCGGGAATGTAAGCAAATATTCAGAAAGGAACACAAAGGAAAAAGACAGATTAGATCTCGTTTGTTTACTCCGGACCTAATCCGGGCGGATTAGATATTCGGAAAACTGAAAGTCAAACATGTACTCGGGATAATGCCATAAAAGAAAGAGCACAAATAACGATCGTGGCTAAGCAAGAAAATCCGTCACGGTACGTAATTGTCCGGAACGCATTTTCCGCGACTACCTCGATACGTGGTGCGTGGGCGGTGGTTTCTGGGAGACAAAGACGATAAGGCCGATACGCGTGAGTGGCAACATGAGTGAAGTCGGTTCATAAGAAGAGAGCGGGGGCGGTGGCGGCTCGATAAAAGAAAAGACAAACAAGCACGTAGCGATCGAGCACGAATAGTTGGAAACGAGGGAGGATAAAGAGGGATAGAGAGAGAGAATACGGAAACCTGACGATATATATCGTGTCCGACGTTTAGTGCTAAGCGTGTGAGAGCCCGAGATTTCCGCGATAACTTATCAGACGTCACCTGATCGGGGTGTACCCTTTTGCGTCAGCGATTCACGTGGCTCCGAGAAAGGGGCGGGCGAGTCGACCTCCCCGGGGTTCGTCGAATTATATGTGCGATTATGTAGGTATTCCCACCTGAAGAGGCGGCTGTCGAAGAGTGCAACCAGTCGGAAATGCCTTTGCGGTTGCGTCACTGCTCAGGAATTCACGGACCGTTGTGCCCTCAAAGTGTTTTCCCCTTCTACGTCGGAGGTCCTTCTCTTTCTTTTTTTCCCCCCATCTCTCTCTCGTCCTCAGGATATTCTCGAGAGCCTCTTATGGCACGAGAGATTCATAGGATTCCTGCTAAACGAATTCTCCAGTGAGCATAGTCGCCACGATAATTGTTCCGTTTTTCCCCACTTTTGTTTTTCCATTGCGACCATTGAAACCATGCGCGATTTTCCACACCGTGTTCCACGTGCGAACGACGTGGTTTATCGCTACGCATATTCGCCACGAAATGGAAACGTTGAAACTTCTCGCGCTCACGGTATCGGAAATCAAGCTCGCCGAAGTGTTATCGCCACTTCTCAGCCTCTTGTGGTTTCAGTCACTGTTACAATACTCGCGTCAGTAATTCCGTCGATGATTTTTATTCTCGGCGTTTTCGTGGACAATATGGAAAATTGAACGATCGTGACGATCGAAGAACGTTTTAGAGAATTATAGACTCACCGTCTCGTTGGAAATTACTATAATTATAGTGTGACTTTACGTGCCACTACCAGCAAGATTATACATCTACGTCGCGCGACATTGGCGTCACCGAATCCGTGCTAATCGATTATCCGCCGTGAAAAGGCCAATCTGACGGCCTTGAACCGAAACACCCGACTTCAGACTTCTTTGCATCGTGACAGATCGATTACGCGCTCATCAGCTTCGCGACTGTAAAAACCACGAGACGATCGTGAGACGAGGATCATCGCCTGGAAAAGCCACGCAGATCTCTTATCATCGAGTTTCTCGTGAATCGGTTTTACGAGATTAATATCGTTAGCTGACTTACGAATCATACCTAGAAACACAGCTGGTGAATTTAAATGTCACGTAGTGGATAATTTTTTTTTTCATATCTGCTAAGACATCCAAATTGAAGGAAAAAAATATTTTCACGACTTTCTTCATCTGAATTACAGTGAGATTGGAAAACAATATTATGAAGCAATTATTAAATTTCGGTTCGAAAATTCTTAGTTCTAATAACTCGCAGAATAAAATATCTATCGTTCGATTTTTACTCTTAATAACAAAATTAGGACAAACTTGTCCTAGAAAAGATCTCGATCGAGGTGTTCAACAGCTCGAAATTAACGAATATCCGTTTAGCGAACTCGCTACGTTTCTAGCGAAATGGTGAGAAATCTTGGCACAGGATTTCGTCGGTACGGGCAAGGCCACGCTGCGCGGAATTTCCAAAATTACGCCGAGCAAGCGTGACTCGTTCTTTCGTGTCGTTCACCTCCGATCGTGACTTTGCACAGCATCGCGCACGCCGGTCGGCTTTTGTTCTCGGGCTTTGGCGCTAAAAACAGTCGGCCGAACCACTCGGCGACCTTATCCTGATGTTTATCGAGTACTCACCGAGTTCAAAGTACCTTATTCGGAATTACGTGAGTGCTGCGCGAGATTAGACGCATATTAGATAAAGATAAGGAAAGATATAGACTTTAAAGGGATAAAGGGATGCTAGGAGAGGGGGATTGTTTCCGCCCTGATATTTCGATATCGGATCTTCTATAATTGAAGTTACAATTAATATAAACAGTTAAAAATAGCATTGAGACATAATATTGAAAGTTTCAGAACATTACAACTCATCTAATTTTTTTAAATTAGAAATAATTTACGCGCAACTTGCGTTTTCTCATAAAATACGCAATATAAGTTCCCGTACAAATTATTCTGGACTTTCCTATTTCTTCTCGTTTTCTTGATCTCGCTAAAAATAATAACATTTTTTTTTTAACAGTCGCCGAGCACGTATGTTTGAAAAGTTTTCGAGTCACGTCGGCACGACGGAAGGGCGGCGTGCGACCGACAACGAGCCACTGTTCTCAATGATAATCGTTAATCGAGTCTCAGGAAAGGCCAGACTTCAATTAGGCGCCCTAGAACACGGTCTCAAGAATTCATTGCGCTGAGATGATTTAAATGAGATCTGAAAGAGAGAGAGAGAGAGAGAGAAAGACTGGCAGGATAGAGACCTAATATCCGTTGATTCTGACCTAAGAGGCGGCGCCTTCTTTACTTCGCACATCCTCATCGATTCCCATTGTAAATCGTTTTATAACTTAATGTTTTGTGCACGTTTTGTTCGAACGTCGTATTTATTTTTCCAATTCGTTCCTTGCTGACGAGAAGATGAACGAACGAGATATTTCGATTAAGTACACGTGGGAGTGTTCTCACGCGATTTGCAGCATCGTCAGCTCATTATCGCAAGATCCTTCGCACAGCGTCCCCAACATTTTCCTCACGAACGTAACAACGCGTTTATGCAAGAATCCGGAGCTAGACTCGCTCCGAGATCGAGAGAGAAGCCGCGCTTTTTTCTAAGCGCTCGACGATTGTCTTCGCGGAATGTCAAGTCTCGGGACCGATCCTACACAGGAAGTAGCGCATGCGGTATGTGATGTGACGCAACATCTCGCGCACAATTTTGCATTTCTCGGTATGATGATTCGTGCGACACACCACGTGCGTGCGTATGTGTGTATATGTGCGCGGACCATGATTCATTCGTTACCGGCGCCAATCGGATATGTACCGAGCTCTCATCGTTGGCCGTTTATTGTAGCAATAGTCCAGTCTCATGGGACGTCGTCGCGTTTTTCCACACGTTTCACAAGCCACCTCGGCCGTCTCGGAGTCTGTCCGACAAATAGCTGTCATTGTCGCTCGGGTAGCGCGGCTCGCGACATCGAGACTCCAATGAAGTCATCCCTCGTATTCCCCGACGCCGACCGTGCGAATCCCCTCTCGCTCCTCGGCCACCCGCCGCGCTGCACCGCCGAGGACTCTGACGACTGGACGCGTCGAAGTCTTCCCGAGCGCGGCCGAGTCCGGCCGAAAACGGCCGAAGCGGCGAGGCCGCGCGCGTACGACCATGTGGCGATAGCGCGATGACAGAAACGCTGTCAGTGTCACTGCGACTACCGTCCGACGTGGTTACGCGCGGCAGTTTCGCGTTCTCTCGCCGCTCAATTCGCCTCGTTTTTTCCTGCTATTTTCCCTCCCCGCGCCCTCTCCCTGTGCAGCTCGGCGCGTTCTTTCTGTATCTCCTCTCTCGGAGCGGCGTATCGAACTCCTCAGCGCAAGGTCGTCGTCGGTGACGACGACGTTTCCTAGCACGCGCTCGCGTGTGACGTCAAGACGATTGTCAGAAACGCGCCTCGGAGCGCGCCTCGCTTGGTTTCTGTGAAAGGAAACGCGATCAGTTCGGGTTAGGTCACTGGAAACCCGCCGATAGTTTCACGAACAGACGCACGAAGGCCGTCCCCGTACGTCCGTCGCTGTCGAGGCTCTCTGCGCTCGAGGTGAGTCGAAAAATCATTCCCATTTTAGGCGGTCGCGATAAAAAGAAGCGCCTTTAGCGCCGCGCGTTCTCTTAGCGACGCGCCGATAATGAATTTATTCGAAGGTCCCCAAGGTTGTTTAGCGACGCTCTTCGATGGCGGTGAGAGAGATCGTCGAGTCGCGATTCGCGCGTAGCCGCACGCGTGGCATCGCGCAGGTGGCAATTTATTTTTAATCGCCGCCATTCGTTCACGCTCGGTCTCTCTCGCAGCCGTTACCGCGGCGGAGAATCGCCATGGATGTGTTCGGGAAATCCCAAAAGCTATCTACGTCTGTGTTTTTACGAAGAGAGAGGGGGGGAGGGAGATAACCGATTGTAATTGTTTATTTTCCGAGTCTTTTGTTATCGCCTTGTTCTTCTGGAATTTTTTCTTCCACCGTTGTACTTTAGACTCATTCAGCTCGATTTGCCGCTCGTAAACGCGCTTTTTAAACCAATTGCACCGCGTGTAGGTGCGTTGTGGTCGTTTTTTTCGCGCGTAAGTGATATCGTTAAATTAAAATTTATTGATGCATCGTTTTAACATATTGCGTGGAATAAACGGCTCGTGTGGGGAGATATTAATATTGTAGAGAATTTCGCTAAAATATAATTGAATATCTGCAGCGCAGGAATATCTCGCATCAGGGACAACCAGGAAACATGCTTAGGCTCAGCATGCATCTTACGAAGTTCCGTCGCAAGTTTCACTTTAGATTTGCTAGACTTTCACATATAAATATAACGTTATACATTTATAATTAACATCCAGTCGTAACAAATACTCGAGGCTATTACAGTTGATTTCCCATTTAATTTCCGGGAATAGATAATTTATATCGTATCACGCTACGCAGGGTAATATTTGTCGTGGCATTCGCGTGGAATTTCACCGTATCGTTTACTGTCGTCCCGAAAAATATATGTGACGACACCGCCGCGCCGATTGACGTCACATTATGCTAGATAATCGCGATATATAATAGCATATCGTCGTGCATCCGTGCACGACGCAGAAATCCTTCTCGTCGCATTTTCGAAATCGCGTGCAACGGGAAAAGGAGAAAATAAAAAATCGTAAAAATAACACCGGCCATGATAATACCACGAGAAATTATTCCGCGATTGTCTCTCCGATCATTTCGAATTGTGGGACGCCATTCCGACGATTATGTAGAACTCGAAACCACACACCAGCGGCCCGTGGTCGCTTTCCGGGAAATCTCAATCGCGTTGCATGTCTATATTTTTTCTGTATATCACGTAAACAGCGCATGCGGAGTTCCTACTCGGCCGGAGCAGGATAAAGCGGCTGTAAAGAGAGAGAAAGAGAGAGAAAGAGAGACACCAGCTCGACATTCGAGCGGTTGCATAATGGTGAGCGTTACGAAATATTTTCTCGCGTTTTTCTTTCCTTTTTAATAACCATACACCGCGTTCTCCTCTCTGCGTTCCTTATACGTCGAAAGAAATTTTCGCCCCGTTTAACTTCTTTCGATTACGTTATCTCTCGCTTGCAGTGGTGCTGTTGTATTGTCGCGACCAACGCGCAACTAGATAAATTCCTGTAAAATGGTGAGTTAAGTCCTCGTCAACGTTACGCTGAAGTTACATCCTGTTTACTGCTTCCTTATTTATGTAATTTATTTTGTAATTTCTGTTCAAATTTCTATGTTTCAGTTTAATTTATTTCTTAATTTTCATTTCAATTTAATTTATGTCTAATTTTAATTTAAATCTTTTATTTTAATTGTTTTCTTTTTCGTCGAGCGTTGTATAGAATCGTGGATCTTGTATTAATAACGTGCTTTCCATTTGTTCTCTCTCTCTCTGCCCCCCCCCTCTCCTTTCTCTCTTCCCACCCTCTGCATTTAAACGGCACACCCGCACTTCGTCGCGTCGCGTTCGATACGCGCGCGTGCAACATGAAAAGTCATTGCGACGCATTCGGAACACACACTCGCAGTCCGTTATCATGTTTACATTCTTTGTTCTCGACGTGCCACTGCCGTCGACACGTTCGACTCCGTCGACGTCTCAAAGAACCGTCCTTTCAACTCGCGGAAACGCGCCAATTTGCCGTAACGTATGCGCATGTATGACGGAAATTATTATTCATCTGCAACTTAAAATTAGTCTTTCGACGATTCCGGTAGACTCGGCCGAGTTTTCGCGATGGAATAAAGAACAACGAGACTCCGATCGGCCGAAACGACGTTTCTCACGTGGAATCGGGAAGCGCAGTGGTATTCGCCGATTTGAATACACATGTACGGTGACGCAACGGAACGAAGTGGAAAATCGTGTTGTATATTTGGCTCTTATCGCTTCTCGTTATCTCAATAGACGGGTTTAATGAGCGAATTGCGAAATTGAGTATCGAATAGACGTGAAGCGCGTCAAGGCTCCCGCCAGCGGAAGCGTTAAAAACGGCAGAAATGGTGGTGAAGATAAAGGTTTCCTTTGTTATCCAAGGCTGCTCGCGGCGGCTTTCGACCGCGCTTTTTTCGTCGACCGCGACGATCGTACAGAGAACACGGCTACTGCTGCTGTTGCCGACGTAGTTGCGTTATTATTTACCATGTAATAGTGGCACGATTAATCGCTCACGCGCACGCGAAGGGCGGCAAGAGGAGGGGAGGGAGTGCGCTAGACGCGCAAATAAATATTGCAGAACGGCTCTCTCAGCGCTCGATGTTGATTCGCTCGAACTTCTCGTTACGTAATCGCGCTCCGTTGCATAAAAAGTAAGCGTAATCTTGAAGCGAATACAAACCGATGAAAGGAGCCGATCCGATAGCAAGAACGAATCCACAAGGGCGACCTCGCACACGAACAAGAAAATTCTATCGAATCGATAGAATTTCCAACAGCACGTATATATACGTAAATCTTCTCGATTCAATAGCGATATCGTTGTTGAAACCAATACTTTAATTATTAAAACAATACATAATATAGTAGTTTTAACAATATTTGCCATTGAATCCAGATTTACTCCAATTACACCGTTTAGAAATTTTACTGATGCAACAGCATTTTTTTCTGTGCAGGTTCTCTCGCGCTCGATTACTCAACACCTCCGTTTTTATTTCGATAAAAAGGCGAAATTGACCTATCTAATATATAATTTTAAAGTTTCGAAGAAAACCCGATTTTCCTTCATTTCTCGGCGGATTTTTTTAGTTTCTTATCTTCTTTACGGAAAGAAGAAAATGTGGCAGGTTTTAACCGAACACGCGTGAATTTTTCTAAACGCATTTTTTTATCCTTGAGACAGAAAGCGGAAAAATCCGCGGAAATATTGGAAGAAAACGATTTTTTTTTTTTCGAAACTTTAAAACTATAATCCGACGTATAGACAGGCATAAGCGTTTAAGAAGCTTCTGAACTATGGAACTTGAAAATAATTAACTGAGGATGATGAAAGCGGGAGGTCTGTGAAGATATTCGCGGAGGTTGGCAAAACATGGCGGGCAGTTTGTTTACACTCGAGTTTTCGAGTCTCGAATGACACGACAAAAAAATCCGAATATCGCTGAAAGTTTGCTAGCGCGCGCCTCGTGTTAAGTTACACCGTTAACAACGAGCACGACGATCTTTCATGCGTTGTTATCGTTACATCGGAGAGTGTGCATGTGTAATGTTGGCGAGAAACCTGCGACAAGCTCGACTGGTCAAACACGCGGATTGTTTATCGTAACCTGGCTGCCACGTGTTTTCATATCAAGCCGAGATAAGCCGGTCTTGAATGTCCATCTCGTGTTCGTAGTGCCTCGCTTCCAAATGACACAAAAGCGAACAGGTTTTACCAGAGCGGCGGTATTGATTTCGAGGCGGAAGGAATGTCAGACGCGTGGAACGAAGAAACGCACCGTCTCGGGAGCGAGTCATATTCTTCTTATACATTTAATTTTTAATACGGGAAACGATTCGCGCGAAATTCCCCGGAGAATCTAAAAAATTCAGGATTTTAGTTTGAAATTTCACCGGTGATATTTTAATTATATATACTTGGCAGATTTACTCGCGTTTAGCTATCGCGCTGAAGTTTCGGCATTTCGACATTTGCAGTAGCGCGCTAAATGGGTTTTCGGCCCATAAAAACTGTACGAAACCGTCCAAAATATTTCTAAAGTAAGGTCCGCTATATCGTCGTGGCGCCGCATCGGCTTCTTAACGACGCGATACGACGAGCCACATCCTGGAAATGTCCATGCGCGATAGATAAACAACTCCAGCCAACGTGACTCGAGTGTTTCAAGCCTCCGTTTCTCCCTGGTTTCCCCGGCATGTTAAAATAGAGCTTAAATTATTACAGGGAGAACACACACACACGCGCAAACGATATAACACGGGAAAAAAACGAGGATTATACGCGTCTTTCGCTTGAAACATAAAAATTTCGTGTATTTTATATTTTTTTTCGTAACATACGCGTATTTCTGTCAAAGTGTGCGTTCTTCAAAAATATTAGTCCAAGATGTAGGTGGATAAACCACGCACGATTCATTGCCCTGTTTACGCGGTCGGCTTGATATACTTACGCGAACGAGGCCGCTAATTTTTACCCGACCAATTTTTTTCTCCTTTTTGCGCTTATCATCGTAAGTAGATACGAGAGACGGTGGCGATCATTACTTTGCGGTTTTCGATCTCTCGAGATTGAAGCGTTTCACGCTTGAGATCGCCGATGGCGGGAGATCTGGCGCGGGCCCAAGTCGACGAATCGCGGCGTACCGGCGTCGACGACAAACGACCCTACACAGATGTTAAACTTAGAACGCGAACTAATTAAGAGCCTCCAGACGGCCGCGTAATAGGAAATTTCGCGCGTACCGGGAAAACCGCTGATCGGGGACAAAGTCAGCAGAAATTCCGTCTGTTTTCCCAAATTTTCGCGGCCCGCTGTTGTAAACAGTCGAAACTTATTTACCGTTGTGCAAATTGCAAATCGCGAATTTCAGAGCATGACTCGAGCCTGCATCAACGGTAACGCGTGTAAAATTTTACATATGAATGTGTTATCTCATTCTTACACAACGAAATAATTTAATTATTACTTGTAGAAGGACGCTATAATTTCCGTGAACGCAGGTTTGCGACTGCGAATTTGAAATTCAATCATCTTTCAATCTCTCGGCGTCATCGACGCCTTCCAGTTCAGACTTACGCGTTTCGAACAAACGCATCACGTCCAAATATTCGCATCGTGACTCAGAGCCGTGTCTGACAGTTTAACAGTTAATTCAGGCGTTTGATGCGCGCGCAAGATTGAGGATGCGTTTAAAATTAAAAGATAAATATATCGAGTAACGCGATATCAGATCGGTGGCTGATAAAGAAGAATCATTCGGGCGATCAAACAGGCACACGAGGTTCAAGAGTTTTTAACGAACGCGACGGTCTTTTTTAAGCGGTCAATGTTCCACGCACGTGAGATCGACGAGGCTGCGAGATGTGTTATTCTCCCCCGCCCCCCACTCTTCCTTCTCTCTCTCTCTCTCTCCCTCGTCGCACGTTCATCGCAGAGCCGCGCACATACTCGAAATTCGAAGGTTATTTTTAGGATAGGTTTCCTCGTCGCGTAAGGCTACGCGACGAGCAGCGTCGGCATCGGCCGCTCAGTATTAAAGAGGCGTCGGTGGAAGACGCAGTAGTGACGACGAACTCTTCGACAAGTGAGAAGAAAAGAGCGCATGAGGGTGGTGCGGACGCCGCGAAATAGGCGGTTGCCGAAGGGAGTTAGGGATAGAGATTGAAGGAGGAACGAAGCGCACACCGACGCCCGAACGATCTTCTCACGAACGAACGATCGACTGAGATATATCATTTTCTCTTCTTCCTCATCGCCCCCTCCCTCCCGATTCCCACTCTTCCACCCTGATTTCCCCTTTATTTTATTTCTCTCATCCTCTCCTCTTTTTTTTCCACCCTTTTTCTCCACCCATCCCGTCCACTATCTCACCGTCATACTTTTGACGACGAAACGAACACTGAACGAATAACCGACCCCTCGAGCTATGGCAGCCACCGCCATGGATCCAGTCGACATCGCGAATATACTCGCGCAGGAACTGCTTTATCAGCAGGTAATCGTAGGAAACATCCCCCGAGACCAGTAGAGATCGCGCTTATTTACAAGTTTACCCGGGAAATGAAAGATCCACGCTCCTCGGAACACGCGTTCGCATTAGATAATCGCTTCGTGGCGATCAACAAACGTCAAATTCGAGCGTTCCTCGAAGCGTGTCGCTCAGGTTCCCGACGGGACGATATCTTCACTCTTCGTCGAACAAGTGGAACGAGCGTTCTTAATCAAACTTCGATAATCCGCTCCTCTGGCCGGAAATGAACAACGGTGGTTTTCGAACTCCCCCGCGACGGCCAATTACTGGATTATCTCGCGCGTTTCGACTGGCCGAGATCTATCAACGGAGGACCACCCGTTGCTGAGTGAAGAACATGCTCGGGAAATATTTATCGCGCGCACCGACGACCCGCGTAAACTCATACGTGGTGGACCGCGTTCGACGGCGCGCGACGACATTCGATCTCGTTGTGATCGCGCGAATAAAGTGGCTCTTTGTCGACTCGGCGTGAGGAGGGTCCCCGAAAGAGACGATCAGCGACGGTGTGTGGCGGCACATCCTCCGGCGACGATCCGTTTCTGATCTAAAATAAACGCGGCGGCTGGCACGCGCGTGTCCTCGCGGCTCGGCGCGCTTCATTCACCGGACTCTTTTCTCTCTCTCTCTCTCTCTCTTCCTCGATTAGTTCCGTCGATCGCGGCGGATCGTTGTCGTCACGGGTCGTTTGATCGAGCGAGCAGCGAACCGGGGAAAATGATTCGCGCAACTCCTGTGAACTTGACGAGAGAGAAAGCTCCCGAGCGGCCGCCAAGTCCGGCTTATGCGGGATGGGTGATGATTGCGATGCGGGGGGAATTGTGCAACATTGTGCAATATCGTTGGAAGTTCCACTCGTCTCGGTGAAAAAGCAGCGTACCGGGGAGTCGTTTGCGCGATCATGCATTCGATAGGGATGGGTGGGGATATTCGCGAAACGCGAGCCGAACAAAAGACGATTTGTTCTTTTCGCAATGGGACATTCGCGCGTCGGCCTTGCGTTCGTCCTGAAGCGGATCGAACGTGTGGCGCCCGAAATATCAGCTGATCGCGCACCGACCTGTAACTCTCTCTCTCTCTCGGTCTGTTCGAATCACGCCAGTCTGAACTTCCAGCGCCGCGTACGGACTGTTTTTTTTCGAGGCTCCAATTGACGGGTAGTAAGGCGTGGAAACAAAATTACAGAGACGCTTCGATTATTATTAGAGCGCGCAAGTGCGAGCTCCATTAATCTGCGCGCCGGGGCGTTTGAAACGAACATGGCCAATTAATCCGACGTTGGCACCGTTGCAAATTATAACAGTAACGAGAACGCACTTGACAAGCGAGCAGTCGCCGTGTATGTACTCGAAAAAATCGCGCAGACGATGTACGGCGGACTTCACTTTCAACGTACCGCGCATACTTACGATCGAAACTCGAGGATTGCAACTGAAAAAAGACACGATAAAGAAGAATATATAAATAAGGCTGGCTCTCAGGATGCACAATCCTTGAGCAATTGGAAAAGGCCAAGACCCGACGCTGGTGAAATGGTTGCGAAAATTAAAGATATTTAACTCACTGCCCAGTCACACTGAGAGAAAAAATATCTAAAAAATAAAAAAATATTCATTTATAGGTTCAGTTAGTAGTTTTCGCCGAGCAAGGTCGGTACGACCGAAATATCTGGAAAATGAGTCCATTAATTGTTTAACTTTGGCAATTATTTCCCAGCCCGGCTCTCATCAAACGCCCATCTAATTATTCAAAAAGAGAAATCACAACGTCATCACAGATAGAAGCGACGATTGCGTCGGCAGAGACGGTCGCGATCACCGTACAATCGCGCGACGTCGCGTGCCGAGCCGCTTTTCGGCTTCGATCGCAATTAGTCTATCGTCCTCGCTCTGGAAGCGACGCTCTAACCGAGGGATCTATTTTCCGCGGTATAGAATTACGCCGGCGATGCGATGTGGGCGCTCGTCCGCTTTTGCGCGCTTCTCGTTGAGAGAGTTTCGGAGCAAATCGGCGCGGCGGCGACGACGCGACTATTATCTTGACACGCTGCGTTTCGCAACGATTTTCTGGTGGCTGATATCGCCCTTTGTCCGCGTCGGCTCGCAGCGCTCGACTCAGGGCAGATTAGAACAGCGAACACATATTTATTTATAGAATCGTCCGCCGTGCGTGCTCGGCATACGTGTGAGTGTGCCGTCGCCGTACAGCGCACGTGCGTGTGTCTGTGCGCACATGTGCGCTCGCTGCGCGACGAAGAGGAGGAGTGGGGGACGGAGGGGGGCGGTAACGACGAGCGAGACCGCATCGCGAAACGGAAGACGCGTGTGCATGCCAACAGAGAGCCGTCGGCTTTGTGAAAAAAAAAAGCGCGACGTCGCGCGCCGTGCGCTTCGTCTCGGAAGAGATTCCGCTGAAACGCGGACAGATAGCGAACTACTACGCGAGGTTCTGCGTAGTTTACGCGCTAACTCGGACGTTTCGAGCATTTCGCTCGGCTTTTGCGCAACGTTGATAACGAACACAGCGAATGTCGGTGTTATTCTACGTCGACACGCTCATCTCTCGCTGTTTCTCGAACCGATTTGCAAGTCGATTTTATCTCTTAGCGGAAATCTGATCTATCTTTTTCTCTGTCTTTCTTATTCACGTCTTAATCCTCGAGTAACAAGGTAATTCATGCAAAAGATTATACATGTAACAAGGTGAGTCGGGTCTGACCGTTAGGAATATTTTCTACTTTTTGCGACTTTATATTCTTTCAAGAAATTGGAAAATATTTGAAAGGAAATAAAATACGTCGCAAAATATATAAAATATCTGAAATACAACGCTTTACTACGAAGCATTAAGATACAGATCCGGTCGACCCAATCTTGTTATTCGAGGGTTAATATTTAAATATCTCGGAGCTCGAATTAAATGATTTAATTATTATTATTATTAAAAAGGTTCGTTTCTGAATTGAAATTTTTAAGGCAACGTGACGTTAGATGCGTTGGTGTTTTAAATTTGTGAAAAATTTAGCCTTTCAAATAGGAATATTCACAATAAGAAAGATGCTATTACCACCGACACTGCGCGTTTAGCCTTTAGTACCGAAAAGTTCCTGGAAAGGAAATTGTGACATCTCTCTTTATCTTATTTACACTGCAAACACAATATCGTGTCGCATCGCGTAATAACGTGGCCGCATATCGAACAAAGCTCTCGAAGCTCCGTGCCAAAGCGGGGTCGTCGTCGTGCGAAAGAGCGAATGATTCACGCGCGAAGACTTGTCAACGTTGATGTATGCACGTATAATGACTTGTTCGAACGACTGAAGTTCGAGTAGTCCTGCGACGAACAATGCAGAACAAGGTGAACGGCCCGAAGGCCGCCAAGAACGGCGGCAGTCGCACAAATGAAAAGCTATTCCTCTCTCTTTCATTGGGAAAAATATCGCTCGTTAATTTTTCTACGAAACTCTTACACTTCCGGTAAAACGTTTCATTCATGACACAAACGAGAAACGAATTTCCGATGTTTTCGACATTTTCTAAAAATTACGTTTATCCTGTCTATCGACACACACTCGATGCCGCACCTTGATAATCCTCACCGCACTTCCCTTCTCTCGTTTTCGGTGACCGCGGAAAGCAAACAGCTAGCTCGATAAGCCGGTTTGCTCTCTTGAACATTTCTCGAAATTTATCTACCGATAATAACCGCGCCGATGCAGCATAACGGAACCGCCCCTGCGAGAGACCGTAAACTCTTCGCCGTGCCAAATCGTAAGGTGCCGAAGGACACCGCAATAAATTAAGATCGAGACTCGCCGCGGAGGTCGAGACAATTGATCAAGACCCGTGAGGGAGAGAGAAAAAAGTCGGGTGGCCGAAAAACAAGTGACCGACGTCTCTCTTTCTCGCCGAAGGTGTTCCCTTTCGCTTCGATGATAGATATCTTCAGAAATGATATACGCGATTTTTTCTTCACGTACCGTGTCTCGTATCTTTATAAGAAGCAGAACCGGGAAAAAACCATTTGCAAAAAGCAAACTCGTCCAACTTTCTTTTTCGAATTTGCAAAATTATAATTAACGACCGGAATTCCATACAGTAGCGTGATGGTATAAAATTCACGAATGAGTAATTTTAATGACAAATTATAAGTTTCATCTTTAAACTTCTTTTTTCTCCCTTTCTCGTCGCTCATTAATTTTCCGGAAAATTCGTTTTAACAATTGTCACTTGAAACTTGCCTCATTTGAGATACTCAGATTTGAAATCAGAGTTAAATATGAGCTTTTCAGTTGAATAGCGTTCACGGATGTGCCGTCAAATACGTCGTACGATTCTGAAAGGGCTCAGTTTAACATTGAATTAAGATCCGAATATCTCGCGCACGAGACAAGTTTTAAAGTGACAACTATTGATAACAAACTTTAGAAATCATCGAGTTGTCATGACGTTCGTCCCTCCAAAGCGCGATATCGTAATTACGAATAACATCAATAACGGTTCGATAAAGATATCGATTTCGAGTTTAAAGGCGAAGGCATGCGCAACCACGACGGATCGATCAATCGATCACTTCACGGATTTCCGTGCGATTCCCCGCGTTCACTCGCGACGGTCTCGCGCGTTTCCGGAATTCCAGTACTGGACGTGACGCTACATGATTTGGTAACGCCTAAGTTTAACGCTCCGTGGACATTCCTGAGGTTCCTCCGCGCGCGGATGCTTTGCGACGGGTGAGAGAGCGAACGACGCCGGTGGGTGGCCAACCGCGACGGCTGAAATCGCCATTCGGAGCTACTCTAAGTAATTTTAGCGATGACACTTGAAGCGCGTTCCTCCGTCATGGATCGTGATACCGCCGAGGGAGATGCATCAATCGATGCTGCACATGCGTCGAGCGGGGAGTAAACATTTTTTTCGACACGGTCGGAATTTTCACACGCGACTTCGCGATCGAGCGGATCGGATTACCCCTCTCCCCCTCGTCGACACAACATGTTATTGACAAAACACGTCGCGGGACATCCGTTGCATAATTAAAACGAAGAATTTGAAAGAGCGACAAGTAAGTTGGAAAAATATTTCTTTTTTTCCTCGCAATCGCGCAACTTTCATGAATAAAAGATGCGGCCCCGAATTCGGGTTCCGTTCGCGGGCAATTCGGCGTTTCCCATCGCGACAACGATGACAACGACGACACGGCCTTCGTTAGCCGCCAGGATGACCGTTCGTAATTTTAGAAATGATAGCGAGCCGTGCGTCTTCTTGCAAGTGAGAAAGAGAGAGAGCGAAGGACGCGCTTCTCCTTCCTGCGTCCTTTTGTGCTTTCTGGGAAACGCGCACCGCGTATAGATTACGTCCCCGACTGGCGATTGGACGGTGCGATAATGATGCCGCGAGGTTGTCGCTACGTGAGCTGCGATTCGAGGCGCGCGTTAATATCGTCGAAGTTAGAGACGACGGATTCGAGGAGCCTCTTCTTTTTTTCTCTCTCTCTCTCTCTCTTTTCCTTCCTCCCTCCTCTCGCCCTCTTCTCTCTCTTTTCTCCTTCCTCTCACACACACACACACACACACACAGAGCTCTCATGAAATCGCGAGTGACCACGAATTTTTTGTCCCGCCGCTGTGACGGATCGCCGCCGCGGCATGGAAACGGCGCTTTTAATTCGACTCGAATTACGACATTGCGCAACGTTAATGTACACGCGCGTCGCGCGCGGTGTTTGTAAATTGCAGCTCGAGAAACGGAGAACGGCGAGAAGGCGACACGCGAAAAATCGGTGCGGAGAGGGGATTGCGGTTTGATCGTCGCGTAATTTCAACGGCGTCGACGCTCGTCCCTGGTATCACGCGAAAGAAAAAGAAAGAGAGAGAAAGAGAGAAGCTCTAACGATTTATCCGACTTATCTGCGCAGCGATACGTTATCGGCTATTGGATCACGGATATTTTTATCGAATGATCTTCGTGAGATTAACCGGCTGATATCGGCGCGGCAAGGCGAAGATAACGCGCCGCAGCGGCAACGCGCTTCTACATTAGTGTCAATTTCTTTAACGTGAGCGAAATCGCGCCGCCAAGCAGCGAGTCCTCGGAATAGCGTATCGAAAGTGACTCGTCATTTTCGCTCGTCGTATGAACAAAAAAAAAAGTGGAAAAGTAGAGCGGGAGACGGGACGAAAGGGCGAAATTTATCGATTTATCTGGAAGTTTTATCGCATTCTCACACGACCGACTTCTTCTGCCACTTTGTCTCTCCGCATCGTCGGCACGATCTTGACGTAATAATAACAATAGCAACTTGGCTTCCGAGTTGGTGCCGCGTCCTTCATGTTCCCGATTGTTTCGCGAACATTTCAGTCTCTTTCTTCGGGGTGAAGAAGCAACCTGAAACAGTTTCAGGTCGATCCTCGTTCTGCAGAGAGGGGCTGAAATGTTCACGAAACGTCGGAAACCAATCGAAGCATTTCTTCATGACCGAAAACCCTTAGAATATCAAATATTAGTAAGAATTTATTAACTGGAAGAGACGTTGTCTTTAATTACACAACATGAAGAATCGAAGAAAATTAGTCGTTTCTTCACGCTTCAGCAGACTCGAATCAATCCCGAAAACTGATAGAATTCCCGACTAACCCGTTTTTCCGTTACAGCTGGTATCTCTGGACGGGCTGCACAGTGGAGTTCCGACCAGGACGACGCCGACACTGACGCCGACCACGCTCCGCAGCATCGAGCAGACCTTCTTGGAGCTGACGAGCGAGTCAGCGTCGCACAGTCGCGAGGCCGGCTTCGTGCCGCCGTTGGTCGAGCCGTCCCAGCCGACCCCGGCCCAAACGCAAAACACGGCGGCGCACCACCTCCCGCCGACGACCACCCTCATCGAGAGCCAGCAGACGCAACCGCAGCAGCAGTCGGCTAGGCGCAATATGGGCGGCAGGAGGCCCAACAGAACGATCGGGATGACCCCCGAGGAGGAGGCGAGACGACAGATCCGGCGCGAGAGGAACAAGATGGCAGCGGCCAGATGCCGCAAACGAAGGATGGATCACACCAATGCCCTAATTGAGGTAAGCGAGTCAACGAGAGCGGATGCTTGTTTGTGTGTAGATTCAAGTCTAAATGTTAGCGTTGTCCGCCTGTGTAAAACCGAGGAAAACTTCGGCCAGTCTTGCATCGCGCGATACTCCGACGAACGAGAACTCAAGCCGGTATTTATGGTCGGAATTTATATTTCAGATCGTCTTATTCGTTCATCTTCTCGGGTGCTTTGTAACCGATGAAATGATCCATTTGGTATCTGAAGATGAACTTAAGATAGTTTAAAGCGGATGGCACATAAACCACCAACGTAAGCAGTAAACAAATTGGCCAATCACGATCGACTATTCTCCACATGGTTTAAGAATAATCGACTATAATTGGCCAATTTCTTCAATGCTTAAGTTTTTCCGTGTTCCCGGCCTCACCACAGTGACGTGAAAAAACGTCATATTGACGGCAATATGACGTCATTTCGCTACTCGGGTACACGTAAGATCTGACCATGAATACTTAATCTCGAAAACGAGAAAGTGATCTGGAAAGGGCCAGTTAATCTTTCACTCTGTCGTTTGGAGCGCTCCATGCTAACACGTGTCGTTCTTTTGCAGGAGACCAAGGGCTTGGAAGAGAAGAAGCAGCATCTGCAGGAGGAGATCAATAATCTGCAGCATCTGAAGGAAGAGCTGGAATTCCTGCTGAACACTCACCAAGCGGTTTGCCGGCTGCGATCCGCGTCCCCGCCGGATGTGAAGCCCGTGATAAAGCCCGATCTTCCGGTCGACGATCAATTCGCCGAGCCCACGAAGGGTGGCGACGCCATGGTGGCCGCCGCGAGACCGAATAGACCCAATTCACTGCCGGTCGGGTTCGACAACAACAACAGACTGAATTCCCTGTCGCTGTTCGCGGAGCCTAAGGACAGGCCGGACACGTTGGCCTTGAAGACGATGGAGACGCCGTCCTTCATGAAGACCTCGATGGATGTGTCCGGTATGCCGATCACCACCCCGACCAGCGGTATACCGTTCAACTTCGACTCCCTCATGGAGGGTGGCACCGGTCTCACGCCAGTCACGACGCCCCTGATACCGTCGTGCTCTACGCAACAGAGGAGCAACCTGTCCGCCGTGGACCTTAGCTCGCCGGACGCGAATCCCAAGCTCGTGAGCTTGTGACGCCACGATGACGTGGTGGAGCACGGATCGAATGAGGAGGACGATCCCGAATGAGAAACGGGGGAGTACCATGACGCGAAGGAAGCTCGAGTTTCTTTTTTTCTCTGAAGGAGGGAATCAAACCCCGAAGTATTACCACGAGCGCTTTGCAACGAAATCTTTGATCGCCGTCAAAAGCTCTTTCATTGCGACTTTGCTTACTAGGAAGCGCGTGATCCACGATGCATTTTTTCCTATAAAAAAAAATATATAAGTCGGTGGGCCGTTGTACGAGGTGTTGACGATGTATTTATCGACGGATGAGACGCGTCTTTTTAGGAGAGAAAGCGACGGTGTGTTGTTGGAAGATTGTCGTTGACATTGCTTGCCTTTTGTACGACCTGCTGCGTACGGACGCATCGACCTTGAAGAGAAAGGGGAACGATTTGTCGTGTTTAGATTTTAGCGATTTTGCAGATTCGCGTTTTTTCTTTTTTTTTTTTTCACGGTCTCAGTATTTCGTGCCAACAAACGTGGGCGACAACGACGCAAAACTGAGATTTTTGAATTGTAATCTTGTATTGAGATCTACGAACGAATTGTTCTAGGTTGTTGTTCGTTGCAGATGTAAAAATCGTAGGAGAAAGAGAGAAATAACGTTTGGAAGGGAAGGATAAAGCGCCCAAGCTGTCTGCGCCTTGTAGAAAAATGATCGGCAGACCGATGTAACAACGTCTGCATCCACAAGTGATACGAATATATTTAATGTTTAAAGTAACAAATTAGGATTAAAGAGAAAGTAAGATTTGTCATTTTGTAAGCGACGCAACGAAAGATGAAGGAAATTTTATACTTGTAATTCTACACTTTGACGATACGAGGATCTAGAAGTTAAGACGAAACATGTTTAGCTCAACTTCTAAGTACATTAAGGGACGATAAGAGCTCTTTGAATTGCGCTTAAAAATAAAAAAAAAGGAAGAAAAAAACATCGATCAACAACATACACATACACCACACACACAACACGTTACAGCAGTTCGCATAATTCAAAGAAGAAATATTTCAAGATCGCGGGTAAGGGAAATTGCACAAAATGCGAATTCTCGTCGTACGGTATCATCTCGCGTGTTGCGATGGTAGAAAGAAAAATTCTACGGTATCTCGCCTTCGTATTGCCCGCGACGACGATAAATAGGTTTTTATACGCGTGACTGTCGTTTTTTCCAGTCTCACTCGACATTATAACATTTAATCCCTCCGTACGATTATAATATATATACACATACATATATTTTACGATGTATGACATTTTTGCATGATCTTAAGCAATATTAATATATTCATGCGCGACTACTGGAGTATGATGCGCGGAAGCCGATAGCCGACTTCTTCTTTTGATAGGCGTGCGCGCGCTAGCGACTTCTCTCTCTTTCATGCTCCGCGGCCGATCTACTACCGTGAGACTTTCCGGTGTCATACTTGGTGGTCGCTGTTGAGGAACGTATATGGAGATTGTAACGCACCAAGAATAATGTTGCAATATATTTTGATTAGATTGAGTCAATAAAAAAAACCGGATGAAATTGTACTCTCTCTCTCTCTCTCTCTCTGTTACTTTACTCGTTTTCGCTCGCTTCCGGCTTTACAACGTTAGAATCCTTGGAATTTTTTGATCGCTTCCTGTTCTTCGGCGACAGTCATTAACCGGTAATGGCTGAATTCCAATGAGAACGTCGCGTTGCCCGACGAGACGATTCTCAGTGCCGTCGAGTATCCCAATAATTCTGACAACGGCACGAAAGCATCGATTATCTGTAACACGAGAATGCGAATCTAAGGTGTGCGGTTGGGATTTATCACGAGTGTAAAACGGATTTACTCGCCTTATTGTTGCCACGCAGGTCGATCTGTTGTATCTCGCCTCGCTTGTGAGTTAGGTCCGCGATGATGCTCGAGGAATATTCCTGCGGTACAACTATCTCTAGTCGCATGATGGGCTCCAGTAACATGGAGTATCCTTTTTCGAGCAACTGTACGTACAGAACACGTATCTCTTATCTCGTTGAACATTCTGCTAATAATCGAAATTAATCTAGTTCTCTCAACAGACGAATAAGAATTGATTCCCACGATGGATTTGCATGGATCTCGTTGGTAGAATTACGCGGAAAAGGAAGAAGATGTCGTCAATAAATTCTAATATCCATATTCTGGACTCATTTTTACCGATAAAGGCGCCTTAAATGTGGCTTCTCGGCCAGTTAGACGGTGTTCCCACTTTTAGAGACACTTTTATCAATAAAAGTGAATCCAGACTATGAATCTAAGTATCTTATCTATCATGATATAGGGGAACAAATAATGTAAATTAATTCCACAAATAAGGACATCTTAGTAAAGTAGTTGACTTGTCAGTTCAAAACAACGTTTTATGCCTTTGGCCTTAAGTAAGAGCTATGACACACAGAAAAACTTATGCGGTAAAACGTAAGCAGCAAGCAAACTGACTAATCACAGTCGATTATTCTCCTTACGGTCGGGGAGTAATCTACATGCGATCGATCAATTTTCTTGCTACTTATATTTCTGCATGTCATGATACACAATGACTCTCTTGTATCTTGAACTAAAAGCCAATTTCATCTATGATTGATGACGAACAACTGTATGACGAAAAAAAAGGATAATTTAAATAAGGACTTAAGGCACAGAACATTGTCTTAAAATGACAAGTAGGCCGTTCTGCTAAGGCTCCGAATAATCCAACGGCGCGGAATTGATCGCGGGCGTAACTTGAGACTCACCTTACGAATGCATTGCGAGGCAGCCGCGGATACCATGGTATTCGACGTGCCACGTCCGAGTTCCAGCCAGTGCAGCTTAACGCCGACGTTGATCACCGGGCAGCTCAGCTTCACACCGTGCAGCAGCGCAGCGTTCACGCCGTTCTTGATCGCGTTCATCGCCCGTGGATGAATGTTGTCGATGTTCGACGCGTTGTCCGGGCAGGACTTGTCCAGCAGCAGCAGCTGCTGCTGCGTGTCCTCGTAATTGGGTATCAAGGACATCGTGATGGTAACCCGGTGACTCGTATTGCCGACTTTGTGCTCGGTGACCAGCGTTTCCCGGACGGCGTTCTGAACCGTCTCCCTGTAGGCTATCTGCAGGGGCCCCAGGTCCGCGTCGATCTTATACTCCCTCTTGATCCTCTCCTTGATGATCTCGAGGTGCAGCTCGCCCATACCCGCGAGGACTATCTGCTGCGTCTCGGGATCGTTCCTCACGCGCAGACTTGGGTCCTCCCTCTGCAGTTCCTGAAGAGCGACCTCGAGGGCGGACTGCGCTAGCAAGGAGGGCGGCTCTATGGAGCAGAAGAACACCGGGTCCAGCAGCTTCACGCCGGACGCGAAGAAGTTGTTCACATGCTCCGACCGGTCCGGGTTCTCCTTCAGCATGGCCTGCCTGGCGTGGTTGGCCGTGTTCGCGCTCGTCGTCACCAGGTCGCCGGTGACGGTGTTCTTCAGTCCAGCCACCGCCGCGATATTACCGTAGCTCACCTCGGCCACCTCCTCGTAATCGTCGGCGCAGGCGATGTACAGGTGAAGGCATTGCTCGCTCCGCTCGCGCGTCACGTTGTACAGCTTCTGGCCCTTCCTCATGTTGCCGGAGTAGATCCTGAAGAAGGTGATCGGACCCCTGTGCTTGTCGTGAACGATCTTGAAGACTCGCGCCGCCAGATCGTCGCCGAAGTGTCGGTATGAGCTCGACTTGTTCCCCGGAGACGGCAGGTAAAGGACGACGCTGTCCATCAGAGGCTGCACTCCTACGTTCTTGTAGGAGCTGCCTAACATCACGGGCACGCCTTTTCTGCCTATGGTGACGCTGCGCAACGACTCGACCAACGCCTGTGCCGTCACGTTCTCCAGAGACTCCTGTTCTATAACGATGTCGGCCAATTTGTCATCCATGCCCGACAACTTATCAGTCAACGCTCGTCTCCTCTCGCTGGCGACCTCCCACAGCTTCCCGTCGTCGCTTTCAGTGATTTTCTTTCTCGTTACACTCATACCCTGATATTTTTCGTCGAACGTCAGCTTCTTCATGGTTATCACATCCACGATACCCTCCAAGACTCCCGCCTTTTGCACGGGGATCTGTGTGGGTAGCGTTTCAACGTTCAATTTAGACTCGATGGACCGTAAACACATGTCAAAGTTACCATCTGCCCTGTCCATCTTGTTAACGTAGACTATTCGAGGGATATCGTATCTATCCGCCTGTCGGGAAACTGTCAGTGTCTGTGCCTCCACACCAGCGGAACCATCCAGAACTACAATCGCACCATCCAATATTTGCAGAGTTTGCTCCACCTGCATCGTGAAATCTATGTGACCCGGTGTGTCTATTAAATTGAAGCGATAATCTTTCCAGTTGAACGTAACCGCAGCTGAGGTGATAGTTATCCCACGTTGACGTTCCTGTTCCATGTAATCGGTGACCGTGTTACCGTGATGTACTTCTCCCATGTTCCTGATAAGGCCTGAGTAGTATAACATCCTCTCTGTCGTGGTGGTCTTTCCTGAAGATGAAGTATTTATTAGACACACAGAAGCAAATTTAAACAAAGCAAATTTTGTCACACACAATCAATAGAAGCAGTATTATATACCAACCAGCATCAATGTGTGCCAATATGCCAATGTTACGTATCTTTGCAATCTCCAATTCTTTACTTTTTGTCTCTGGGAGAGAGGCACTTTTATGCGTATATCGTGAACGTAGTTTGCACCAGGAAGTCCTTATAAAATTATTCTTCAACATTTTGCGTTGATACTTGTAGAACTACACACATAACACACGATGTGTTTTGCAAAATTGTTTCTTGATTGGGAATATCGTGTGTTTACGCGAACGATTGCCTTTAAAAGACAAAAGCGTATTTAAACGTCGTATATTTTATTAGAGCTGTTATTTAGAAAAGAATGAATACAAATGTTATAATAACGTTATTGACCGTACTTACCCTTACATTACCGGAGCCGGAAAAATATACATGCACTGTATCAGGTGAATATTTGTTGAATAATTTGTTGAATAATTAAAGACACATTGCTTTCTAATCAGTGCTTTATGAAAAAATTATTAATTTAATAAACATATCAATCATATGATAACTTTTACATAACATGCAGAGATTTAAAGATCGAAGGTGGGAACTGTTCTTCTAGGTTATATCACCGTAGAATTTCCTACATTTAAAGTGAAAATGAATTTTTATTTTTAATTATATATTAGGTTGTTATTCAATATTACACTTTTATTTCTTAGTAGAAGATAAAAAAGAAAATTTGAAATTTTTTCGAATAAAGATTTGGTCTACTCCGTCGTTGAATTGTACTACTTGAAAATATGTTCTGACTGATGTACTATTGAGTTATATCACGTCTTCATATTTTAACTAGGTACAGTGGCGATTCGTAGTGGAGACTTTTTAACTAAAGTAACGTCATACACCTCAGACGAACCTTTTTATAACAAAATTTATCGGTCATTTAGCTGAGACTCAAACCATCTTATTTTTCAGTCGATTTCGTGAATGTAGTATCACGAGATACGCTGGACACGTGTATGTATATGGTGATTTATTTGACAACAGAACATAACCTCTTTCTTTTACATTTTAAAGAGTAAGAAATTTTATTTTTGGTTAGAGTATCCTTTATTTTTATTTGAAGTATTCTACGACTAAAAAATTTTCTCGAAAATGGGACGTATTGAACGCAAAGAAGCACCGAAGAATAAGAAAAAGTTCAACAAGATTAAACCAGCGCAGAAAACGCGTAAACAATTACGAAAAGAAAAAAGACAACAAAAAAAGATAAGTAGAGCAGTATATTATCAAAAGAACAGGTCCAAAAATCAATCAGAAGAAAGCACTGAAAAATCAACACGTGGTTTGGAAGAAGATGAAGGAAACAATGAAAGAAGAAAAACACTTGTAATTATTCTTAAAATATTAATTAATACTAATCATTGTGTTTAATGTCTAATAAGAGCATTATCTTTTATGCTGATAAATTGTCATTATAGCCATTGAACAAATATATTGAAAATTGCAATGTTAAACAGATACCATTAAAGGAAGTGCAGAAACGAAAAAAGTCTAAGAATATCAATGAAAGAAAAAAAGAGAAAAGGGTTAAAAAGCAAAGGATAAAGCAATTAAAAGAAGCAAATCTAGAGGAGGACAAAACAATTAAACAGTTAGAAAAGCGATTGAAATTAAACAAGCGGAAGAATAAATCTGTACCAAAATCTTTTGTTTCAGAGGGCTTAGATTGTATCCTTTATAATTTTGTATAAATTTTAATATATTGCATATTTTAACTTTAATTTTTATTATATATGTTACATAAGCTTAATGTTCTTTTGGATTTGAACATTGTGCTTAAAAATAAGTCCTATATTTATCCTAAAGTGTAAAACAAATATAATATGTATGTATTAATTATTATATTGCATTGTTCTATATAATTCTACATATAAACATTTTTAAACAATGCAAAGTATTAAAGTTTTAAATTTCTTTTATCCAAAATATATATTCACTAAATATATATTTTATTAAGATTTTATATGATATATATAATTTTACAAACTGTGTCAGGGAATATATATTTTCATCTTTAATATATTATCATATTATATTATTTATATTGCCCCTTAACTTCTATATCAGATCTTTTGGATTTCTGTGATTCAGAAAACAGAAATCACATGGTAGAAACTGAGAAACAGTTACTAGAAACTGGATTGAGCACAGAATTTGAAGAAGATTTGAACATGGCCATTGGCGAGGAGGATAGCGAAGATAAACATGATGAAGAAGAACAGAACATAGATGATATGGAGGAACCTGAAGGAAGCATAAATGATAGTGAAGATTCCAAACAAGTCATAGATGACAATGAGGATTCTGAACAGGAGATGGAAAATGAAAATATTTTGTCCAATGAGGACTCAGGACTAGAAGATGGCGAGGATATTTCTTCAGAGGAAACAAATAGTGTAAACATAAAATCTAATAGTTATCCAACAAATGATGAGGATGAAGAGGATGAAAAGTTAAAACATGCGTCAGAGCAGTCGGATGATAATGAAGACTTGTGGGAGGATATTTATGGCAGGCAGAGAGACAAAAAAGGCAATGTCATTTCAAAGAAATATGTACCACCTGCCGCACGTGCAACAGATATCTCTGTTGACAGTGAGAAAGTTCGTAGATTGGAAAGACAACTGAAAGGTATTCTGAATAGATTGGCCGAGCAGAATATGCATGCTATTGCAAATCAGGTAATTTTCTTACTTAAATGTATATAAGTTGTTCGATTAAATATAGCTGATAATCATAAATTAATGATTCAATTATAAATTGCATATTTTTGTCAAGAGAATAATTCCATTGTTGGTTAATAAAAGCTTATTGTATCAATATTTTTAATATCGCAGGTAGAAGAGTTGTACATGTCAAACAGCCGTAATGATATGAATGTAATGTTATCCAAGCTGATGATGGAATCTATAATTGCACCAGTACTAACACCAGATCGACTTATCTGTGAACATATGATGTTAATCGCTGTGTTACATGCAAATGTTGGTACAGAAGTTGGCGCGCATTTTCTATTGACCGTTGTAAAAAAGCTCCACCACATGTTGAAAGAATCTTATAGTGTTGAGAACAAAGAACTGGATAACATAATCCTTATTATCTCGCATCTATATAATTTCAAGGTAATGTTTGTCATAATTTCATCAATTCATTGCAAAACCAAAACGATTATAATTTCACTCTGAGACTTTTCCTCTTTCTTTTTTATAGGTATATGGTCACCGACTTTTATATCAGATATTGGAAAAGTTGTCAGCAAAATTCACAGAGAAAGAAATCGAACTAATTTTGCTGATTTTAAGGACAGTGGGCTTCTCGTTGAGGAAAGACGATCCTCTTGCATTAAAAGAGCTTATATTAAGTCTGCAACAGAAGGCAAATAATGCTGCTAAGAAAAAGTAAGTTATATTTTTATATTTTTAATTTTCACATACAAGTATTCTAGTTTACGTTGCTTCCCCTGCCTAATTACTTTGCAAATCTGTGCTTTTCTATATTTCTCACCTAATATTTATTATTATTACCAATATAGTTCAAGGATCAAGTTTATGTTGGAAGTGTTATTGGCAATAAAAAATAATAATATGAACAAAATACCTCAATACGACCCAACTCGGATAGAACATTTGAGGAAAATTCTGAAAAATTTTATCCGTAAAGGCAGTAGCGTTACGCAATTTAATGTGACCCTAGAAGACTTATTAGAAGGTATGTTTGTGTCAAACGAACAAATATACACTAGAATTATATGTTACTTATTTATATTTTTTAACAGTCGATGAAAGGGGAAAATGGTGGATAGTGGGATCAGCTTGGTCCGGTCTCAAGGATATTGGTAAATTGGAAAAGACTTCAGAGAATGATCAACAAAAATACAGTGAACAAATATTAGAGTTGGCACGGAAGCAGAGAATGAACACCAATATCAGAAGAGATATATTTTGTGTCCTCATGACGGCTGAAGATTATTTAGATGCATTTGAGAAGATTCATCACCTTGGCTTGAAAAATCAACAACAGAGGGAAGTGATTTATGTCATTTTTAGTTGTTGTGTTCAGGAGAAAAAGTTTAATCCTTATTACGCTATATTGGCACAAAAGCTGTGTGACACTGATAGGAAATATCAGGTATGTGACATAATTTTACGTAAAAGTATATCTTGTTTATAGTAAATATATCATTAATGTTGATTAAATGGCCGGTAATGATTATTTATTACAGTTGACTATACAATATGCACTGTGGGATAAATTAAAGACGTTGGACGATTTCAACGTAAAACAGCTAACAAATCTGGCGAAATTCTTGACTCATCTATTCTTAGGAAAGGGTCTTCCGCTTTCCGTTCTGAAGGTATCTGAATATCTATAATATTTACTATTCTTCCTTTTTCATGACGTTTATTATCACGTTGTAGTTAATTCGAATAATTACAGGTGATCCAATTTACCGAATTAGACAAGTCAACTATGAGGCTTGTCCGACAGATTATGTTAGGAATACTATTACACGACACTTGGGAGACCTGCCTAGAGGTGTTTGAAAGAATATCATTGTCTCCGAAGTTACAGACTTTCAGGGAAAGCCTTAGATTATTTATAAATCACTTTCTCGTGAAAAATATGTGCGCTGCTGAAAATCTGCAGAAACAGAGTGCGTTATTGCAGAAACGGGCAGAACTGGTAGATAAAATTTTAAGTGCTCGAGAATCGAAAGTTATATTTTAAAAGTTACCTAGCATATATATACATAGAAGAATATTCAGGTATTAAGAAGTATATGATTATTAACTATACATACATACACTTTTAAGCAAATAAGAACACACGTTATAGTTTTATATAAATGTACTACAAAATTGTACATTTCTTGTAAATTTATTTACCAAAAATCATATTGTACAGTAAGTGAAACTAAAGACATTCTTGCGCTGCGTGGTACAAATTAACGGCTATGTCCCAAATCTGTGATAAAGACACGCTGTACATCTTCACTTCAGATATTCGTACATACGTACGCTGCTATAATTAACGGAATGTCATGAAGTTCAGACACGATCGCACGCATTACTGATGCCCGAAGGTTTGCATACACAGCTTGTATTTATTCTCATATTTATTATCTAACGGCCCGGTGCAACCGTATCCACCCAATCGATGAATACGCAGGTAATCGTCACAATCGATCACTCCATTTCCGGTGCAGTCCTATTTGACAAACAATTTAGCAAATGTACAATAATTTATATGCAGATAATATCAATGACGATACGATGATATTAACACATTAAGGGCGGGAGTCGTAGTACTACGATTTAGCTCGACTGCGGCTTAAAGGCGGGAGTCGTAGTAAAACAATTTAGCTCGACTGTACCTTAAAGTTTTTATGATCACACAAAATATCGCCCGCCGTTAATGTGTTAATAAGGATACACGAATAGAAATCCAAACTGAACGTCAGAAAAATCTATCTCACCTGTCCGAATTTGGCCATGTATCCTTGTACCGCAGTCGCAGCGCAATAAGGATCGTTGGTACACCGGCTGTAAGCTAATAAAGGACGAGACAACGTTTGTTACCATTATTATTATTATAAAGTGATATTTAATGATATCAATATTTATTAATAATAACTCACATTGGTCACCGAGCGGCTCGCCGTTCAGGGTCGGTTTGCCAGCGTCGGACCAGTAGCCCCACGTTATGGCAAAGGGCCCGCATACCGCTTCGGAGCAGCCGATGGTGGTGTTACATCCCGACGTAACTTCGCATATGCAGCCCAAGCAAAGTTGCGAAACGATCGGCGCAGGTTGTTGAGCTGCAGAAAGAAGAGCGTGTGAGCGTCATCGGGATAGTCAGTTTTAATGTTTTATCCTGGCTCTGTGTGCGCTGTATTGTTCTTATGGATCTATTTTAAGGGGATATAATATCCCGGAGAACATTAAAACGTCTTAAGACATCGTAAAGACATCTTTGAAATAATAAAACGTTTCTAAAGGAGACGTCTCTGAGACATTTTTTTATACATACGCGTTATGTTGGGACGCTAAGAGTAGTGAGAGAGCTCTTAAAAGTGCTAAAAATAACCAAAATTCTCAGGACAAGATCTGATAAAGAGAATACTGCCGCGATGTGTCTACTTCTTGTTAAAAATTCACGACAGGCTGGAATTTAATCTGACTGTTTAGGGCGACGCGTCTTCGGCGCTCCCGCCGCAGAGTCGTTACAATAAAAGAACATCGAAAGTAAAGGTGGACCAGTCGTTCGTTGAGACCCAAGCAACGCATTTCGAGCCGGCGCTTTCGGTGTCGCGACGTGACTCGCGACACACACACACACACACTCACGTGTAGTATGTATTCTACCTGAAGACGCGCGATTGTTTCGCCCGGCGCGTCACGGTTAAAAATATAACTCAAATCAACATGTGCATTTTGATCATTGATGCCCGCACAGATGAACCACCCCGTCTACGGTGGGGAATGACGTGCGCTTTCGTGTTTAGATCTCATTTCGCTCTCGCTATCGCCGTGCAAAATGTATACATTGATCGCAAACCGAATGCGGGATGCTTGATGTCAATCAAACGGAGGGGCTGAGATTCTTATTTGCCCGGAGAGAACGATTTTTGTCAAAAATACGAGGAAAGTTCTCGGTAATTAATTGACACGTTCCGTGCCGGATCGTTTTTAGGTGACTTTCAATCCACGCCGAAAACGGTACACGATGTGGAGTTTGATAAATCTGTCATGATTATTTGACTTGTGGATTTTTTTGCGTGAATCGGACAGTTATTTATTATGAAAGTTAAATGTTCCAAGTATAAAATGCACAACAAATAATTTAGAGCAAACAAATAATTGAGCAAAACAAGTAATTTATTTCAGAAACTTGAAGAATGACGAACAAAATATTGTAAAATAAAACAGAACGCGTATTTTATCGAAAGAATTTATACATAAGGTAGTTTTTTTGAGCAATTCTCGCAAAATGTTGTTCATTTTGTTTTAGCTCTAGCATTTTCAGTACCTAAATTTCCAACATTTTATACAATATACTCTTGAGAGGCGCGCTATTAGCGCTGATGAGCGCTAGCAAGTCATTCTATCCTTGTCATGTATCTAATGAAAGACAAAGAAAAATTGACGCGTTAGCGTGGTCTCCGAACGCAGCCATAGTTCCATATTTCACGGTCCACGACTTTAAAAGTGCTTCAAACATAATAAAAGAGTACGAATGAGTGATGAGACAAACTATTTTACTATATTTTATCTCTTAATTAAATTAAATTAATGACAAAGAATCACTTGGCGTGGAGATCGGGTTCGGCGTGTGTCGAAAACTATACACATGGCACAGGACGGACGTGTTAAGATAAAAAAAATAGAGACTCCTCTTTGTACGTATGTAAATAGTTTTCCTAGACGGACTCTAACGAAGTCACAATACGCGAAGGATAATTAAATCATTGCGATTGAATGAATAGATTTACAGCGACAAGAATATCAGGATATAAGATGGGAATATAATCGGATTGTCTTGCGACTCCCACTGAAGTTGGGCGCGGTTCGAGGCGAGTCGCTTAATAAAGCGGTTCAGGGTCTCCTCGATTCCTTTGGACTCTCAAACGCGGGTTCCGCCGATGATTCCGTTGCGTTTGAATTTTTCCTCGTCATAATCGAGACATTCAGTTACGTAGGGAGATAGCGAGGTTTCAGCGCTCGTTCTGCCCGTCGATCGCGCGATTGTTTTATTTTACGATCAACATTTTCTCATCACACCGACAATTAAAAATGGACCATAAGCGTTACATCATCGTAGCTTATTTCGCTGTACTTGCTGATATCGTCGGAAGCAATTTATTAGTAAATACAGTTGACTTAAGCGATCATTAAAAAAAGAAATAGCAAACGCAATAGTGAACTCTTCCTCGGGTCGTTATTTTAATTTTGATTTCGCAAATAGACCGTGATTATCATGTCGTCGCATCTCTTCTTAACGTTGTGAACGATCAACACGTTAATTACAAGCGGTATATTAATCATCGGAAAATATAGATCAGTCGGTCAGACATCGAGGTCGAACGTTTTCTTTTATTTCTGGTGCGTTAGGTCCAGATAGCTAGAAACCTGCAAGATCCTGCTGATCCTGCTCGTTTTCTGCCAATCTGCTGTCAGATTCCGTCAGCAGATTGCGAAACACAGATGACTATTTGAATTTGTCGCCAATTTGTCGTCAGACTATTAACAGATTGCTTATTGGGAGTTTGCGTTTTATTGGAAGTTTAGAAAGGCTTAGTTTTTTTTTTTATTAACGTTTCAAAAGCCAGGACTTGGCTTTTTAATTAGACACTTTCCTAAGCTCGATGGCACGGTTTATGAATCATAAAAGGTATATTTTCAGAGTTAACATTAGCTCATAGGGGAAAGCTTGGCCTCAGAGAGGCGGAATAATGTTCGCAAGGCTAACCGACGTGACGCGTGACGGTCAAGGACGCTGTCATGGACATAGATTAACAGCGACAAAGACGCAGACTCTGTTATTAACGGTACACGGATATTAAGAATTCTGAGAATTCTCGGAATTAGCGAATGCTCGGATCCGATGAGATAGATTTCTGCCTGTCAAAGGTCAACGCGGAACGAAAGATTATTCTTAATCTTCGAGATCAAAAGCGTCATCATCGAGTATATTTCTCTACTGATTTTGCCGCTCGTCATAAATGTGTCGCTTACAATGAAACCCGAATCGACGACAGCAAAAATTGCGAGGAGCGCCTCGCGAGTTATCCGGGTATCCAACAAAATCTAACGATGTCCCTTTACTTTGAATTTTTCAACTTGCATTGTCGCGACTGATTAATTAATTAATTCGTCGTTACAATTGTCAGACTGACGGGACGGACGACGATAATCGAGATATCAATGATGCAGCTCACCGTGGACGCAAATGCAGAGCAGTGCGAGCGTAGTCGCGACGATCCACGAGACTCTCGCGAACATCTCTCGGAAGTGTGTCGCTGCCGATGCGCGAGGAGTAACGTCTACCAGTGCACTGTGCTCGTCCCTGAAGACACCGTCGATGTGACGCGAGAAGATCCGCGCTTTCGCGTCGTCCTCGGCCGATCGCTTTCTTATATACGGCGATAGTAGCCGCGAATGCCGCGCGACGCGGGCCTGGCGAGGATACGAGGAGGAGCGGAGCGAGGAGGAATGCACGCATTTGGGAAACAGTCGAAGGACGAGAATTTCGTCGTCGTCATCCGTGATCCGGGGTAAGGGATAAAGAGAGAACGGCCGAAAACGAGCGGCTGGCCATCGTGCACGTCCTGCGTCGGTCCTCAGGATCATTGCCGAGATCTCGTCCAATGGGATTCTTTATTCGCGCGACGGAGGCTTTAAAGCGCGTGATGTGCTCTGAAGGGAGTCCTGAGCGACGAGCGAGGGAAGCCGAGGTGTCTTCTTTCAGGGATAATATATCCTTCGAATCTCTCTTCGCGATGTGGAGATAATTGCTGTCCGGGAGCCTGGAAATTAATCGCTTCGTAAAATTTATTGCAACACATGCGAAAATTCTGAAATAACAACGGTGATCAATGGCATCCGCGCGAATCGGCCACGAGAAGCGTTGGTAATTAGAGATATAATCCTCAATAGAATTTATGAAAGATATTTATCCTTAGATCATTCCGATAATTATCCGAGTATGTGTGTGTGTGTGTATGCAAACGTGTTACGCGTATGGTCAACTTCTGGAATTAGTCACGGTGTGGTCATTTATAGCCGAGGAAACGCGCAAGTTTCTACTTTGTTGCGCCCTGACCTCGTGTTCTGCCGCCAGGGATATAGTGATAACATGAAAGTATCGATACTAACTTTGAAATGGGTATTTAATTGAAGGGTATCGATATTATTAGTGATTCCAGTATCAGAACAAAAAGATCGACGCCGATACTAGAATCGCAACTTTAAAAAAACTTAGAATTAGAGGAAATATAAAAATCAGGGAAGTATTTGTTTTGCTACTTTTAAAGGTTTCGTACGTCTACACATAATAATTTTATTATGGCATAAAGATACTTCTATTCGATACTTTTTACATTAGATTTTCTACAGTATGTGATCCAAAAAGCTCAAAAAGGATGTCTTCACTATGACTGTCCTTGTTTGATGACGTCAGAAGCGAGAAATCGCATGCAAAAATTATTGCGGTTTACGTGGAAATAAAACAATATACGCACAAAATAACACTCGTGGTCGACCCCGTTCACTTCTAAAATGTCGATCGCTTTCCTTTTACTTCAGCAATTAATAAACAACCATAAAATTAACGTAACAAAAACCGTGATAAAAGATAGATTTCAAATATAAATTGCGTGTTACATTAATTTCTACGAAACAAAAATACACATCATATTGAAGATCGACTGAGTAAAAAATTAAAAAGAAAAAAAGATATCGAAACAAAGCAATACTGATATATGAATACCGAAGGGGAATATCGGTGCAAAAATACCCAGTATTGAAGGAAAAATATCGATACGAATATTACATCAGTACTGTCACAACATCCCTACCTGCCGCAGTTCCTACCTTCACATTTTTCTTAATGACGCCTCGTTTCAGGATCCGCAAGGCTCGGGATACCGTGCAAAACGGGAAAAGGCGTCGGCGTGTCGTAATGTAACGATCTGCTGAAGAAAACGAGAGAAAACGGGGAGGGGAAACGTTGAAACCTAATCTCCTCCGCGTTTTGCGCCGATAGAACCTTGAGGTCCTCAATACCGCGACTCGTTCACGGCGGTTTTCTAACGCGCCTCCTAACACGGGCGGATGTCAGCCGGCGCGTCGTTACTTTAAAACTCGCAACAGAAACGCGAAGACCGCGTGGCACACAACCGGATCCCAAGTTCAATGTCAATGCCCTAAGCGCGGCGCGCCGGTGTCTCGCTCGTCGACGGACTTACAATTGATACCTTCCTCGAGAACGAGTTCGTAAAAGGCAACGAGGAGCGGTGAAGAGGCAAAAAGAACGAGGCTCTCGTCCAGTAAACGGCCGTGTGATAAACGAAGCGTTATCAATCATCGGTAGAAACGATTTCGCTCCCCAAGTAAACGCCAGTTAACAGTAACATTGTAACATCAATGTTGCAATGTCTCACTCAATAATGTGAGTACAATGTAACGTGCCTTGTATACAACAGTTGCATTGTTGTTGATAGAGGTTTATAATGTTGTTATAATGTTACTGTCAGTTGGGTTAGCTCATCGGGTCGGATTATTCGCGGATTGCGATTGCAAAGACGAAAGAGGAAACCGTTTCCCCGGTTAGAAAAAACTGAAGATATGCGCAAGCGATACAGATGTATCATGACGACAGCGGCTGATGTGTGTCTCGTTGTTTTTTGCGTTGATAAAATCTCTGAAATTCCCGTTACATAATCGCGCGAACGACACAAGACGCGTGTAAAATTCTCGCGTCTCACTTTACGATATCTCTAATTCGCTTCCTGCTGATCTATAGCTACTGGTTTTTCCGTTATAAAGCCTGAATGTGTCGCGGCGACATAGGAGAATTCCCGCTGAGTCCGAAGGATGCCAAAGGCCTTGGAGCGTCCGCTTCAAAATTCAATGAAATCATTTTGAATATATCAAAAGAAATACTCAGTGATCGTTGCTCAGACTGCATAATGGATTTATTCGCGAATAGTGCACGGCGAATTTGATCGACGCGCGAAAAATATTAAGAAATATTCCAGTGAGCAAGAAGTCACTAATACAACGCTATTTATAATAAATTTTTATGACATACGTTTTATAATAATACTATTTATAATAAATTTTTATGACATACAACGTTTTCAAATATTTCGTTTTTCATGTTGTCACGTCAACACGTCATTGTTAACTACTAATACTTGACCCAAACATAAAAAATAACATTTCTGCACTATGATTTTAACATTTAGGAATATAATATCATCAAGTAGCGGTTGAAAAACATTTATAAAATATGTCAAGATGTTTATGAAATTCACATAAAATCAATGTTTCAAGAAATTGATTTGATGTTTCTCGCTTACTGGGATCTTGCTGTCGTAATGGCACTATAATACCGTCCCAATGTAAGAGATCGAAGAAGAACGTTGATCGGAAAGCAAATCTTGATCAAGGAAGCTTAGCGGATAATCTCGACGGACAATAATTTCGGCGAACTTGGAGAAATTGGACGCAAGGATTCGATTGTGACACGTTTGCGAAGCATGTCGGTGTGCTAAAATTGAAAACTAACGATCGTTGCGTAACAGTTCTGACGTGCATTTTCTGTGAAAAATATCTTCCATGTAAAAACCAACATCTCTTATTGTATTGACGCTTGAAATTGATGAGCTTTATTGTAGTTGCATCATGTATTTAGCATCTTATTTATGTCGATTAACATCGAGTTTTGTCCAACGACAACAGCTGAATGTATATGAAAATATATTGACATAAATTATCATCCGCGATGTGGTGATCGACGCCCACTTGGTGTGTATGTATATATATATATATATATATATATATTAAACAGTAGGTGTTAAAATAAATACACTCTCAATGAAGCTTTTCAGTACTGTATTACTCTCGAAGACTGCACTAGGAATTCTTCGGGTGTATTAAGTAACAAATTATATGTACAAACAATTAATATTTATTAATTTCATATTAAAAGTAATGAGCTGTTTTTGTTCCTTAGATTTTATTGAACGAAGCAATGTCTACAGATTGAACTAGATCCTCGAATTCTTGAATCTGTTCCATCAACAAGTCCACGGACACTTTTTCATCTTCTATCACGCACATGATCTGTAACTTATTTATGCCGTAACCGACCGGGACGAGTTTTGCTGCAAATGACAAAAAAATGTTCATATTTATTCATAAGTTTTCCTCATACACAGATAGATTTATTATCGACAGTGCGATCAATTATGAAAGACTTACATGCACCCCACACGAGACCGTCCTGCTGGATCGATCTCACCTTATTCTCCATTTCCTTCATATCAGTCTCGTCTCCCCAGCTCTTCACGTCCAGTACGATGCTCGACTTGGCGACGATCACGGGCTTCTTCGACTTCTTCTCCGCGTACTCCTTTAGCCTCTCCTCCCTGACTTTCGCGGCTTCCGCGTCCTCTTCATCGTCCGAGCCGAACAAGTCCAGATCATCGTCGTCCTCGTCCTTCGCCTTCGCCGCAGACGAGACCGGAGCTGCATCGAAGATGGCAGGAGCTTTCTTCTCACCGGGTAGTGCCTTAAGATCGTACGACTTTATGTGGTTGTACCAACGGAGTACATGAGGATTCGAAGACGATGGTGCTTTCCCCAGTGCCTCAAGTACTGCAACATCGGCCTGAGTTGGTTGCCACCTATTGGATGTAAATTCTTCTATATGATACGTTATCTTGTACTAATCATTATCCTTATTACATTCACTCGATTGAATTCATGTGCAGCATATTAAAGAGAATAAGGACCAATATTTTATACATGTATGTATGTATATGTATGTCCTTAGATGGTGCAAAAATTTGTAAATTTAAGTACTGTCTTAATTTTGCTGATGGACAGGACAAAAATTCGTTTGAGAAATCGATGAATAATACAAAATTCAACTCAGATTTAACAACTTGATCAGTATTCTTACCGTAAGTACATTGAAGCATAAATAAAAATAAAAGGAAATTATAAGAGACATAAAGGACACAGTTATAGTATTTCTCATGTCAAATTTTTATTAATGCTTGGACCAGGAAAATTTTGTCTACATATAACATGTAATATTTCTCAGCTCGCAATATATATGTCACCTACAACAAATATGCACAGAACGAACGATACACGTATGACAAGTACGGAACATATTCTGATTTGCATATGTGTGAGCAAACATTGAACACCTCTCTTGCTCTCCAGCACATGTTCAAATACAGACAGAGTTATCAGATGTGGAACTGCAGCGAGCACCAGGGAACTTCAAAGCAGGTTCTAAGTAGAAAGTTCACTAAAGAGAGCAAGAGAAAGGCCAGTAGGGCGGCCGTAAAACAGCAGACATAAAAATAAATGTGCATAAGGTGTACGATCGCCTGTCTGTCTGCCTGCCTGCGTGTGTATGTGTGTGCTTGCGTACGTGCATTTATCATGTCCGTGTGTCACACACATCCATACGTGACACTGGAACGTCGCGATCCGCCGCGTGGCTCAATCTCGAGCGAGATCAACGACTACGAGCGAGAAGGCCAGAGTATTCGTACGCCGAGCGATTCCCGTCTGCGAGGAGTCGCTAAGCGGATACCGAGGGAAGGAAAGTCACTCACGGCAAGATGCCGACAAGCGGAGCACGTGTACCGGAGACGTGAGTCGCGCGGAAGTAGGCTCACCCGTCGACATAGCTGCGATCAGCTAGGTAGGTGTTAAGATCCTTGACGCCCTTGTCGGTCTTCAAGTCACCAATGGCCATGGCTGGAGCGTGTCCTGGACGTGTAAATATTTGACGGAGAGAGAGCAGGACGTTCAGCGGGGGAGCCCTTCGTCTAGCGGATCGCCGGAAGAGAGAGCTACGTGCGACGACGGTAGAGGCCACCGCGGCGATACGGCCCGGTTCGAGTATCGCGACTTGAGCGGCGACGTGACGTCCGTTCCGGTACGCTTCCTGTTCTTCCTTCGGCGGACTCGCACGACGACGACGGCGCAACTGCCGGCAGGCGCGTTCTCTTGCGTCGTGGCCTTAAGGCTTGGAACTGGGCGTGTGTTTCGGAATATATAGATATCAATTGAATGTAACAGTATTAAAATATTATATATATATATATATATGTAGCAATAAAAATATATCGATCTATGATACACGTCACATGTGAATTATAAATTTCCAGTTTCTAGTTATCACGCAGGATATTTCGAGACATTTCTATACATAACCTAGATAGTAGATCTGCTTCTACTTCGATGAAACTCTTCTCTTTTTATAAAAATAACAGACAATCGAAGAATTCGAAATAAATCTGGATTCGTGAATTTCTGCAGAGCTTAGTTAACTCAATATTGATTTATCGATATCAATTAGCCTGTTCTTTTTAGCTGAACTGCTGAACTGGTGCAATAAGTTGAAGTGAGAAAACATATACTTGTCTCGCTTCAACTTATTGCATTAGTTCAGCGGTGCAGCTAAAAAGAACAGGCCAAATATTAATTCGGATCAATAGCTATGAAAATGAGACGAAAACTGGATCGATCAAAATACTAAATTGTCTTGGTGAGACGAGTTATTCCCTAGTTTATAAGCGAAATCATTGGTCCAGAGTTAATGGAACTATATATATACGGTGACGCAATCCAAGCGACCAACGTTCCTGAATCGAACTCGCCATTGCTCATCATGAGCTCAATCGGTGGTGTTCGGCTTTTCTGACATCTAGAGAAGGTATCTACGCATAAAGACAGCTGTGGTAATTTTATTTGTGAGATTTAGGTCGTAATCACCCTCACGGATAAGTACTTGGCGAATTAGTTATCGCGATATTCTGTAATACAGTTGTTCGATGCTGCGACCTGATCGTTTTTCTCTCGGAAATACAGATTTCGCTGATTTCTAGTCGTCTCCGATTAGGTTCTTTCGCCATTTCCCCGTTGACTGTACGACAAAGTTTATTTATTACATAATGAAGTGTAACCAATGTTGATAGTTTAGCCTGACAAAATGTTGCGACTACCGGTTGTGCGGGCGACGGGCCTGGCGAGTGGAAGGTTTTGCGCTGTCAGTTTTCACACAACATCCAGTAAGTCACAGCAGCAGGAATTGATCGAGCTCTTCATCGATGATAAGCCTGTACAGGTGCCTCCGGGAACAACAGTCTTACAGGTATATTTGATGTGCTTTTACAATTTTTTTTCATCTGTTTTTCTTTGATTATCATCAGAAGTAACATAATATAGCTTCTATATCTCATACATACTATATAAAATTTTATGATCAATAAATGTAACCATCAAGATATTATCTTTTATAAATGATAGATGAAGTTAAAGTAATATTGAATCAACATCAAGTGAACTTACCAGGAATATTTCAATTATGAGTCTGTAACAATATTATGTAACATTATGCAATTAATAGTATTTATCTAATACTGAGAAATATTCTTGTTTCTCTATAATATAATCTCAAATATCTCAAATTTTATATAATCAATCTTATAAATAACACCAAGTTTATGTTATATGTTTTGAAAATAGATATTATTTTTAGCAGTTTAAAATAGACAATGATATTTATATAACAATGTAAAATTTTCTTTTAGGCTGCCGCCAAGGTAGGAGTTGAGATACCAAGATTCTGTTATCATGAACGGCTAGCTGTTGCTGGAAATTGCAGGATGTGTCTCGTTGAAATAGAAAAAGCAGTCAAGGTATGTGATATAATAGGGCACATAAAAGAATAAACTATATCACAACTAACCGTATTTTTTCTAAATTCATTTACAGCCAGTTGCTGCGTGTGCTATGCCAGTAATGAAAGGTTGGAAAGTGAAAACCAACTCTGAAATGACAAGAAAGGCTCGTGAGGGTGTTATGGAATTTTTATTGGTTAATCATCCACTGGACTGTCCAATCTGTGACCAAGGTGGAGAATGTGACTTGCAAGATCAAAGCATGGCTTTCGGGAGTGACAGGAGTAGGTTCGTTGATATCAACTACTCCGGGAAAAGAGCGGTGGAGGACAAAGATCTTGGACCCTTGGTCAAAACAGTTATGACACGTTGCATACATTGCACGAGGTGTATTAGATTTGCCTCGGAAGTAGCTGGTATCGATGACTTGGGAACCACAGGTCGTGGTAATGATATGCAGGTGCGTGTTTGATATTTATAATATAATATTCTGAATGCAATTTACTCTTATTATAGAGAAAAATTATCTTATGATTTGCTTAATAATATATATGGTGATATTAAAGGTTGGGACGTATATTGAGAAAATGTTCCTATCAGAGTTATCGGGAAATATCATTGATCTCTGTCCAGTGGGTGCATTGACCAGTAAACCATACGCATTTGTCGCTCGTCCGTGGGAGACACGTCGTACTGACAGTATCGATGTTCACGATGCCGTCGGTAGTAACATAGTTATCTCTCATAGAACTGGTGAAGTTCTAAGAATACTACCGAGAGTGAACGAGGTTGATATTATTTTCATGTTATTTTCTTGATATATCTGTGTTGGCGAAACTTTTAAAAAGGTACCTGATTTTCTGACGTAATTAATAACAATTGTAACTTACAGGAAGTGAATGAAGAATGGCTCTCGGACAAGGCTCGGTTCTCATACGACGGGCTCAAGAGGCAACGGCTCATCACGCCAATGATGAAGATCAAAGGAAAATTGGAAGCTGTAGATTGGGAAGATGCACTTATCGCCGGTAGGGCAATTCAGTTAACATCTGTGACTACGTTTACACGGCAACGTTAATCCAGTCCGACAACCGTAGTTAATGAATTCTTTCATCTGATTGTATATATTTTTAGATCACCAATTAAATACAAGAGTTCGCCAATTAAGGTAGTTACTAAATCTAAATTAACGTTGCCATGTGAAGCAAGTCTATAATGCGCGTGTGTATCTCTGCTGTATCCAATTTGTCTTTCAAATATTCGCAATCGCATGTAACGTCTTTCACGATTATGATTAGCCGCCAAGCCTTTAGTGGACATACCAGCGGACAAATGCGCCGCGATCGCTGGCAAATTGGCAGACGCGGAAGCTCTGGTCGCCATGAAAGACTTAGTGAACAAATTGGGCAGCGAGGGGCTGGCTACGGAACAGTGCTTCCCGAAGGATGGCTCGGGTATTGATCTCAGGAGCAGCTATCTCTTGAACAACACCATCGCCGCGCTCGAAGATGCAGACGTAGTGATATTGATCGGTACAAATCCAAGATACGAGGCACCATTGGTCAACACGCGTCTCAGAAAAGGCTACTTACACGGTGAACAAACGATTGCCCTCATTGGCCCGGACGTAGATCTAACGTACGATCATGAGGTAGAGATTTTTATTAGTTTTTTTTTTTATATTATATTTATCGTCCTGCAAAAACATAGCGTTTCCATTTGTACCTGCAGCACTTGGGAGAATCTTTCGACGTGATAACGAAACTGCGAAACGGCTCGCATCCGTTCTGCGCGACTTTGAAAGAGGCTAAGAAACCGCTAGTTATCTTAGGTGCTGAACAGTTATCTCGAAAGGACGGAGCGAAGATCCTCTACGAAACGCAAGAATTGGCGAAGGCTTTAGGAGATAACTCAAAAGTAACTTTCTTTTTTTTTTTTTTTTTTTTTTAGAGAAGTCCTTCCTTTTTGTATTATAATTTTATGGGAGTTGCAATAACCGTTAATATATTGCTCCAGGCTCCCCAGGACTGGAAGACCTTAAACATCCTGCATACAAACGCCTCTCAGGTTGCTGCGTTAGACATCGGCTATGGCTCGACCGTGGAAGAGATCAAAAAACAACAACCAAAAGTTCTGTTTCTCCTGGGTGCTGACGATGCTGATATCAAGGAAGAAGATTTCCCGAATACGTTCATCATTTACATAGGTATGTATGTAATAACGCTAAAAACTTAAAGCGATATATTATTTATGCTTTATTTAAGGTATTTGGTTTTATTTTTGAATCAATATTATACATATATTTGTAACTCTTGATTAAATCGTCAACTCCAATTAGCAAATCTTATGTCTGTAGGAAGTCACGGCGATGCTGGAGCAACTATTGCCGATGTTGTGCTCGCTGGAGCGGCGTACACCGAAAAAGTCGCGAGTTTCGTTAACACGGAGGGTCGTTCTCAAGAAACATGCGCGGCACTCACACCACCTGGCTTAGCACGTCCGGATTGGAAAATCATTCGTGCTCTTTCTGAGGTGAATAGATTCATACAACAGTCTTTGTACAATACTTAAGTTTCCGATCGAAATCTAATTGTACACTTGGTGAAATTATCACAGATAGCCGGCGTCACTTTACCCTATGACAACTTGAACGACGTGAGATCAAGGCTTGAGGAAATTGCACCCCACTTGGTTCGGTATGGCAACGTTGAACCAGCTAATTTCTTCACGCAGGCTTTAGAGATAGCTAAGGTTTGTATCACGATTTGGTTTACAGTCGAACCAACATATTCTTGACTTCGACTAAACAACTTTTTTTCCGATGAACAAGTCACAAAAGTTGATGTTAAATTTACGAGGATTCAACCAATTAAAAATAAGATTATGAATATGTTAATTTTGATTATAACTTCAATATGTATAAATGTCGAGATGACTAATATCTATATATATTGCTTATTATGTATAGCAACAAGCTGGAGAATCATTTCTGTCAGACCCTGTGGATATTAAACACAAAACGTTGGATCAGTTCTTCATGACCGACGTAGTGTCACGAGCGTCTCTAACCATGGCGAAGTGCGTTCAAGCAGTCATGAAACAACGACAAAGTACAGCATAAATCATGCAATACCGGACAAAATTCTCACCCGCTAGTTATTCGATAAAAAACCGGCAAGATATTATGACATTCTGCAGTCGGTTATAAAGCAAATTACAGGACCATCAAGAAGGATTAAGATGTATTTGTAAAGGTCTGTATATTAAACAGTACTGAAAATGGGATATTTGCGAATGTTAATCTTATTAGTCCCGTAAAATTGTACAATCATAGCTATAATATAGGAGAAAATAAGTTATTTAAAATAAATACAATAAATTTATTTTCTCGTTGGATAATTTTTCTATAAATATCTTTCAGATTGTACGAACATTACGTTGAACATATTACAGGAATGTCGGACAGTTTTTCTAGTGTTGATATCTCAATATTAACATGATACGTTTCTATAGTAATTACATCATAGTTAACAAGTTCATTGAGCATCTGGATATATATATATATTAGAACATAATTGTACAGAATTACAAAAGTGTTATAGTTACAGTCTTTCGCTCAAAAAATATTTAATATTCATTTAAAATATTTCTAAAAGCGAGAATAACATTCACTTCTAATTGTGTGCAACACATATTATATGTATGTCTTGTAAATATATCCTACATTTTCGTACTATATATTTATGACACGCAAGATAAAATCTTAGAAAAACAGGACTTGTTAGAAGCAGAATCTTCTTATTAATTTAGCTGAGGAAACATGGATTGGAATATTTCAGTTACTTGATTCTGGTTGATCATCTGTGTCGGGTTCACCGGAACTTTCATCAGACTCGACCTAAAGAGAAAAGTCACGTTTTATTTACTATACATAAAAAAACAAAATTAAACAAAATATTACCTTGTCTCCTAATTCGACCAATTTTTCTTTATATCGCGTAATTTTACTATCTTGATCCGTCAAAAGTTCTAAAAGGTCTTCTTGGTCCTTCTTCAATTTATCAATTTCCTCTGTCTTTAATTTTAATTGATACTCCAACTCTTGTATTCGACTAGAATCTTCCGATTCTTTCTTCTCATTGCCTTTCTCTTTGCGCTCTTGTACCACATGTGAATATTCCGCTAAACGATTTTCTAAATCTGCAACCATCGTTTTGTACGTTTGTAGTTCCTTCTCCAAGTGTTCTACATCGTTACTGGAAGCAGCAGTTTCCTTTTCGTCTGCTATATTTAATTGTGCAGCTCGAAGAACTAAATTCTGGTCTCGTAAATGACTAACAGTCGATCGAAGCGTTTGTACTTCTGTCTGCAACGGTATTAAAAATTAATCTGAAGAATACAATACATTCTAAAAAATGTATTAGAGAACATTTGTTTCATACGTTGAGTTCTTCGTTCCTTTTTGTAAGAGAATCGTGAGTTTGATTCAGCTGTTGCTTCAGTTGTTGAATTTGTATATCCTGCTCCCTGATAAGATCCTTGTACTGTGAAACCAGTGTGCTGTCGGATAAACTCATCATGGATAACTGATTTTTATTCTGATGTTCACTATTAGCATCTATCACTGATTTTATTACAACACCTAATAGGAAGAAAAGATGCCATCTTGAAATATTTCTGTTTCAATTTAATTATTAAATTTAAATGTTAAATTTCTTAACATTTTAGTCACAACACCGTGTTATGTAATGTATAGATACCTTCCAAACTTTTCAGCAATCTGCAAAACTCGTGATCCAGTAAAAGTTCAGACGGTTTCTTGGCTGAAGGCTGCGGATGTTTCAACGTCCTGGAATATATCTCATGCCTGGCAATACCGCCGATCGCATCTTGAAATTTCTCCAAACCTATTCTATTCTCAATTAAATTGCATACTTTTTCCTGCGGGATAAAATTGAAAATTTGACATCCTCGTCATTTTATCCACGATTGACAGAAGATCGTTTGTCACACGCACCTTCGTGTACGTAGGTACGCTATCATCGTTGAAGTGTACACAAATACCGATAAGTAAAGCACACATACTGTGCAGCAAGGTCTCTTGTAAGTCTTCGTTATTTTCTTGCGATGATAAAAGGGCCGTCAAATATGCTACTGAAGAGTCGATAGCGAGAAACGACTTGACCGCGAGCGGGCAATACGAGGTCCACCGGCAAAGTAAAATCAACAGGCCCAATTTACACTGCGTCTTGTTACCTTGCTGTAACAACATAACACATTGTTGCATAAGCGTCACCGGTGGCTTCCCGATATTGGTTGCGAGGAGTACTCTCAACAGTTGCTCCTTTTGACTTATGTTTTCGATCAAGGCATGAGATAATGCCACAGCCGAGAACCAATTCGACAGAGAGTCGGTAGAGAACAATCCGCCACACAGCAACTGTCCTAACAACAAATATATACGAAACAATTTCATATAACTTCACTTTAGGGACTTTGGGGATTTTTATCTCAAAGAATTTTATATGTAAAAAAATGTGTAATGAAAGCTCTGGAATAATTGGGCTCTACTGCCAAAGGATGTGACAAAAATTCAAATCTACATATTCGAAAGAACATAATAAACCTGTAGTTAGCGACGGTGCTTCATTGCCTTGAGGTAATAAGGTCTGGATCAACTGCGTTTGTCCCACTTCGTTTTTGTACAAGAAGCATTGGAAACAATATAATACTGAACATCGCAAAATGAATGGCTGCTTCTCGTTTACCATGGACATCAGTAAAACAACAATAGCCGGCCTATAACACATTGCTTTGTGATTTTCTTTTTGTCACTTTTAAAAAATATTAACATAAGATTTTTAATAAGGTGTACCTTGGTGGAATACTTGGTGCCATGACACTCGCTAAGAATTCTTGATTACTAGCATTCCCTCTTATTACTTCTGCCACAGTGTTAATTGTTTCTGTTAATACGTCTGCGGGCACTCCACTTGCCATTAGTATATCGCACAATGCTTGCAATAATTCGCACGCCCTCATGGTTCGTTGACAAGCAGCCACCGCCTTCACAAAACAATCATTTCGTCAGTAAGAAAATACAAAACATATGAATATTGTGCCACTATTAATTTTTACCTGAGCAGGAGCACTTGGTGCTACCAGTGCTCGTATAACTTGCACCATACAATGAACATTAGACACCTTCTGTGGGCTCCATGAACTGAGATTGTTATCCTCTACTTCATTTGGTATTTGAAACATCGGTGTCAATTTCTGAATGTAGCTACCTGTGTAACATAAGAAAATGAAAATTAATCACAATATAATTTAGACGTTATAACATGAAATTACCAGTAATCTTATTGTTAAGATATTACCTTCTTTGAAAAAGTTTTGGTTACTAACGTTTCCCCTAAGAAGGTTTAACATCAGCAAGAGACAATCTTCCACGACAATACCACCATCTGCGTTACCTTCTTGTTCGATAACATCGAATATTCGATCAAATGCATTCTCAAACGCTACTATTTTTTGTATATTTGCATTGCCTTTCGTTAATTGGATGAGCAGCAATAAAACCTAAGTATAAATAATACATTCAAGGAAAAGCAGTCTCTCTGTTTGACACTCATTGAAAAGTGTCTAATTTAACATACATCATTACGTATAACTTCTCTGCTGTCACTCAGCAAATCCATCAATTTAGAGACTCCCATGGGACTGACCAGAATGATCTCTTGGATGTCTTTAGATCTATTTGCTAATAAATATGTTAGCAGCTTTAGTGCTGGCCATCTAACACGAAAATCAAATTCCTCGAGAAATGCCAATACTAATCCGACACTATCTGGATCTTTGATGAATATTTCTGTGAACTGTTCCCCTATTTTGTTCTTAGAATCATGCTTATCCACTGGAACAGTAGTGGGAAGCAATTAAATAATAAATAATCGCATTAATATCGTTGAAAATAACAGCCTCACCTTCTTCTTCGTCAAATGTTTCAGGATTTGTTATATTGCACAGAGTATCCAGAGCTAAACCGATTATCTCACAATCTGTCCTGTCCATTTCCAAGACCTGACACAGCGCATCCATCCCTTGAGCACCCACTTCCACACGGTATGTGCGGGATAATGCCTTGAGTGCACGACAAGCATCCCTTCTGTCATCGAGTAAAGTGGACGACTGTAATCTGTCTACTAACTTTTCCACCTGTTGTACATTTAAGATACGTCACACGAGATTAAAAATAATCGCGGCATGTCGTGCAGTCGTGGCTACTTGATTTTTGTTCTTCTGACAAAAAACTTGACCAGGTAATGTATGACAAATGCACAAAATGATATAACATTAGTTGAAATACACGAACGAAGGGATAACCTCTTTTTTTTCACATGAGATGTATGACACTGTCAAACCGACATCACTTACCGTATCGGCACCAGTAGGTTGCGTGCCAGCGGGAGCGGTGCCTAAAACGGACTTTAAACTACTCTTGAAATATTCCATCTTGAGAATTTTCCACTTGTTAAAGCAAACTACACGTCACACGTCGACATTTCAAATTCAAGTAATTTCGCGATGCCGCACGGTGCCCCGCGAGTGAGTGTCCCAGGTGCACACGTTTCAGACATGGACAAGTCGAGCGTGGACCAATCAGATTAGTGAAATTTAACCCAACCCAGTCTAACTAACCACTTTGATTGGTTACGTGCGATCGGGTCAGTTTTTTCTTTTCGCACACTCGGTACAAGAATAACTTCATCGATATCCACATTATTTCGTTTACACAAACGCGATATAACGCATGGATATGCTTCTGTGTAGAAACATAATTCTTGGATAATTTAAACTCGATTATGTTTCGATGAAATATATTATTGCTGGATGCTGTAAGAGGTATGTTTGTCGTGTGTTAAATTTGTGCAAGTATGCGAAATTTCGAAACAGTCACTGTTCTTCTTTTTTTTTTTATATATAGAATACGTCCGAAGTGGTTATATTACATCTCAAACATATCCCTGTAACTTTCGGCGGTCACTCGAGGAGGCAAATTGCATTTGTATGTTACAAATCTTCGAGTTGGCGAAATGTACAGAATGTTTGCGAGCGTATCGCAGAAGCAATTAATCGTTGCTCTCAAGAAAAGGTAATCTTGGATTGGAAACATGATATAATTGACGATAATATCAATTAATAATAACCTCAATTTTATCATACATACGAGTGGCATGGAGCATATTTACGTTGCCTATTCCCTAGTGACTATTTTTTTCATTATATATGTAACAATCTTTGTGTGACTTTTTAGTTGTACGCAGACAAAATATTTTAACACCTGGCAAAGATGCAGCTTCTCTTCTCAGAAAGAACCACCTAGTTTAGGTGTTAAGCAGGAAAGTGTTACATCATTTCCACCGCTGACAGAACCTATTCCTAATTTGCCAAAAGCTATTTACTCTACCGCAAAAGAAGAGCATCAAACGACGCAAATTACAGTTTTACCAAATGGTTTAAAAGTAGCATCAGAAAATCGGTTTGGACAATTTTGCACTATAGGTGGTAAGTTAAACTATGAGATATAGATTCTGTATATCAGTATGCAACCGATATAATTACATTATATTTATCTGAATTCTCTCTCATATACATACATTAATACATGCGTTTTTTTTTTAGTTCTTATCGATTCGGGTCCAAGATATGAAGTGGCATATCCCAATGGTATCTCACATTTTCTTGAAAAACTGGCGTTCGGTGTAAGATTAAATATTGCTATAATACTTTTAATACATGGCAAGCAAATTATAGTTTATTGACATATTCTTGTAGCTAGTATAATTCTGCTATATATACTTTTAAGTCCGCTAAAATAAAGAGCCATTTTTTTATGGACTACTAAAGAATCCTCAAATAAATGCATAATTTATGTTCTCTCTATTAAAAATGCAATACTATGTTGTATCGCTTGTTTCAGTCTACAAACACATACAGCAGCAAGGATGAGATAATGTTAGCGTTGGAAAAACATGGTGCTATATGTGATTGTCAAGCATCTAGAGACACATTTATTTACGCAGCATCGGCACAACGTCGTGGGTTGGATTTAGTGACTCAAGTTCTGGGTGATGTTGTTTTAAGACCTCAAATTACAGATGAAGAGGTATATATGTAATATATTGTAATGTAAACTGTTCTGTACTTTATCACTTAATCAGTAATTAATTAATTTACCCAGATTAAAACCTATATTATAATATTTTAAGATTACACGATATTTGTATGTATGACATATCTGTATAAATTAAAATTATCATTTTCAGGTACAAATTGCTAAACAAACAGTACAATTTGAATTGGAATCTTTACATACTAGACCAGAGCAAGAGCCCATATTAATGGACATGATTCATGCCGTAAGTTCCAATTTCTACTAATAATAGGTATAATATTAGAAAAAAAAATATATATATAATGTTATGGAAAAGATATAATTATAAATAAATGTTCTGTTAGGCCGCATATAAATCCAACACATTAGGCTTGCCTAAGATCTGTCCAGAAAAGAATATTGAAAAAATCGACAGGAAAACATTGCACACGTATCTCAAGTATCATTATATACCAAGTAGAATGGTAGTTGCTGGAGTTGGCGTTGAACATGAAGATTTGGTCCACGTCGTTAATAAGTAATAGCCGTAAATTCTCAGTAGATGGTAACAAAATAATTCAAAGATAATTCAATAGATTTTCTGAAATAAGTAGAGCGCATTCTGATACTATGCTTTCAAAATATTTTTAAGAACTTGAATTTTTTTTATCTAAACGCTTTAATAGCATTATCTTTCATGTAGATACTTTGTGGATCAAAAACCTATTTGGGAAGAACAGACCGATCTTATTCTGCCAAATAATGAAAATAACGTCGATGGGTCCACTGCACAATATACGGGCGGATACGTTTCGGTATGGTCATTCACATATTTTGTATTGAAACAACTAATTTCTTTATTGTAACACTAATAAAATAGACTTTTATATCTTCAACAGGAGGAATGCAATGTGCCGATTTACGCAGGACCTAGTGGCTTGCCTGAATTGTCACACGTTGTTATAGGTCTAGAGGGCTGTTCCCATCATGATTCTGATTTTGTTGCTATGTGCGTGTTGAATATGATGATGGGAGGTGGTGGCAGTTTTAGCGCGGGCGGTCCGGGAAAAGGCATGTACACACGTTTGTACACGAATGTATTAAATAGGTAAGGCACAGTTCGCTTTATATCCTTCTGTATTCTCTATTTAGATGTAAGGTGAGAAAGAAAAAATTGTGAATATCACTCTAAGCAATTAATGTTGCAGGTATCATTGGTTGTATAGTGCAACAGCATACAATCATGCTTATGCTGATACCGGATTATTTTGCATCCACGCCTCATGTACACCACCTCACGTGAAAGAAATGGTAGAAGTAATTGTACAGGAAATGGTCGCAATGTCGAACGGAGTCACGGACAATGAATTGGCGGTACGATTATGTTGAATATCTATTCTTGAAGTAGTTATCAAAATAATGCAAGACATTATTCTTTATACACGTTAAACGTAGTCTACAATAGGCGGTAGGAGTATGTTTGTAAGAAGTAAAAATAAGGAAGGAATTGACCAATCGTATTCGAATGTAAGGAGAATAATCGACTATGATTAGTTAATCTCTTACTTCTTGTAAACATATTCCTACTGCCCATTGTAAGCCACGTCTTATTAGCACATATCGACATAAACAGAGTACGTATGATTGTAAAGAAAGTAAAATAACTAAAAGAAAAGAGTCACACTCAGATATAAATTAATTTTAAATGTTATTAAATTGTTATTTTATTTGATAATCATGTAATGTCTATCCTTGATGTAGAGAGCAAAAAAGCAACTGCAATCAATGCTACTTATGAACCTGGAACAACGGCCTGTGGCATTTGAAGATATAGGTAGGCAAGTCTTGGCAACTGGTTCCAGGAAACGTTCAGAATATTTCATACAAGCCATCGGTAAGTCACAAAGCTCTAATATAAATTTAAAAAAAAATTCTAATTTCTTTTGTAAAAAAACACACACACAATATTTATAAAAAAAATTATATTTATAGAAGGAATATCCAAGGACGATATTAATAGAGTAACACGGCGTTTATTGAAGTCGCCACCTTGCATGGCAGCACGCGGTGAAGTAAAAACCATCCCTTCTTTGTCAGATGTTCAGAGCGGCTTGGTCGATGCGCAAGGTCGGTTACCTGGTTCTCGTAGCAGATTGTCACTTTTCCGTTAAAATCGTGCCTGCCTTTTTATTCTAAATAAATGACACTCACAACTACATTTAGTGAATAATTTGAATATTTAATATCCAATTATATATTGAATTAAATCTTATACGATGTAAAATAGTACGTATATATATCTATGTAATTAATTAATCTGGACTATAACTTCAAAAACTGCTGTGAATTAATCTCGTAATATTTTACGAGTGATAAATTATGTGTTAAAAGGAACAATTACATCACAATCGATGACCTTAGTTTTTATGTATTTGTAATGTATTCTATATTTGATATACTGAGTAATTAACATTTAGATTTTATATATGCAATATCAGAGGATGTTAAACTTAAAAAAGATAATTATTTATTGTTCAGCAGCACGAAACAGAGAAACGAAAAACTTTTACCGTTAAACGGAAAGAAAACGAGATGTGCAAGATTGAATACTTACTGTCATATCCTTGTTACGATTATATTCAGTATTAGATCTGCCCCAAAAAATACAAGTACATAAAAGAATGCGATTATTAATTACACAACAAAATTAAATCTTAATCAAAATTATCAAAATTTTTTTATTTCAAACTTAATTTAAACATTATGGTATAAAGAAAAACACGTCCATTATTTATATTGTATATATTACAATTAAAACATGAATTCGTTATGTATGTGTATTCACTCTTATTATTCATAAATATTGTTTATTAAGTAATTTGTATAACCCAGCCGAACAAAAATTAAGTTTCAGTTTCTTCAAGTGTTCGGAGGAAAGAGGCCTTCTTCTGGGATATACGATTTCTTCTTTCTGAGAGCGATAGTTTTGCCCTGTTCCACCTCTTTTTAATTGGCTCTTTATCTTTCACAACTTTTTGGTGTTCAGGGTTAGCTCGAATTCCCTCATGAGCTTTTTTATAGATATTTTCGATCTAAGAAAATAAAATATTTGTTTATGTTAGTTTCACGCCTATATACATATGAATGGTAGAAGTAGTGTAATGTAGGTTTATCTTCAAAAGTGCATTTGCATTGACGCATGCATTCATCACATATAAACCAATGAAAATTGCTATTGTCCAACCGCGACGCTGTATAAAATTATAATTTAAGCAGCAATTATAAGTTGGACGTATATTTTACGAATTTATGCTTTATATAAATATCATTCAAAATTATATTTCAACAACTTACGTCATTCGCAGAAATCCCATGCTTAATGTACTGCGAAAATTGTTTCTTGAAGACTTCATCGTCTTCTTCTTCAAGAGTTCTCATATAATTGGCAACATGTTGGGCAAATATATGTTGCCTGTGTACATCCGCATTAAACGACTTTGACTCATTGTCATAGCCCGGAAATCTCTTAGTACTGTTAAACAAAGTGATATAAAGTCGTTAAAAAAACAACTATAGTTAAATAATAAAATATTTTGAAAACATCGTTACATTTTATCTTATCACGTCCTAGCATGAAACTTTTATATTGCCACTGTAGCAAAAATAGTAATGTTGATTCATCGTTAGTTCAATATAGTAACAAACGGAGAGAAAGTAACAATAATTTCTTTATTACCTATGAGGGATGTTGAGGCCACCATCAACTGCACCTTTCATGGCACCAAAAACTCGTGCGCCCGTTGTAGTGCGCATCAAACCAGTGTCTAAATAACATCTAAAAGCTCCTGGGCCATCATCCAATCCTTCAACATTATATTCGTCCCCATTTACATCTGTATTACCAACATACAAGGTATCCAGCCCTAATTTCTTCAGCAGCTATTAAAAAAGAAATATGATCGAATTTCAACATTGACTGATTTCTTGATTTTATTTTACAAATATTTGATATTTATCATCAGATTATAACAATAACAGGGAACAAGTTTTCTTCAGCGGAATATCAAAGCGAGCTGAGATTATCATCATGTTAATGATCGTTTTATATCATGTTTTTATGAGCATACTTTGAACAGCAGGCAGAGGATGACTTACCCTTCTTGCCAAAAGTAAACCAGTACAGTATGCAGATGCATAGTTGGTGAGACCAACTTTTACTCCGTACCTAGGAAGTTCATGGCTATAAGCTGCACAGACAATTTTATCGCCTTCGATTCTTGAATAAGCGACCTTGTAATATAATATATATTATTAGTTATATATAGTATAGGATTTATGTGAATTGTGATAAAGTTTAATACAGAATATCTTCAAATAAATTGAAGTATACCATTCTCTATTTACCTGACAAGTAATGTCTTTATTAGACAACCGTACAATCAACCTATATTTAGGAGTATTGTACTTATTTTTATCTTGAATCGTCAATCTCTTACGAGCATAATAATCAGTCTTTCCTTGTCGGCGCCTCTTAAATTGAACTTGGTACCGTTTGAAGTACTGTTTATTTTTTACTACTTTGACGAAACCCTATGTAAAAAAAATCATAGAAATGAGAACTACGAATAAAAGTATCATGTTTTAAATGATTTATCCCCCCGTTAATCTTAATATTTTTTATCCATGGATGATTGCAATATCTCACAGATATACTACGCAACATATGTTGAAACATATTCAACATACATATGTTTTGTCTTCACAATCATTGCAGAATATAACTACTGCTTTTTTTTCATATTTCTGATCAATAAAAGCTGAAGCTGTGATAGAAATCACCAATTAGATATTATATTTGAGTAATTTGTGAAGAAGTATCGCAAACATGGTGAAAATTATCTACGACCTTGTGTAATGAAATATCACAGATGAAAAAGTGATATATACATATATATATATAAAATAAATTATTTATTCTAAAAATTACGTGCGCGCATGCCACATATACACAATACATAAAGATAAATAACATAACAAAATCATAGGAAATTAGAAAATATATGCACTTCTTCACGAAGCATGTTACGACGAAGCGATAATAAATCCGTCTAGAAAATAGACATCCTACTTTTTCGTTCAATTTCAACTATAAATTTGTATTTAATATGATTGAATTTAATGAATAATATTAATATTAAGAAGAGAATTTCAGTTACCATTATGTCCAAGGTAATTCGAGAGAAGCACGATAAGACGACGTTCCACAGAGAGATCCGCAGGAAAAGTAACGTGAAGCAATGTGTAAGCAAGGTTTGCAGGTTTAGGACCTTATGCTACCTTACGCTCCCTTATGCCACCTCGCGTGAGAACTTTGCGTTAGTTCCGGTCTACAACGGGTACTTTCAGCTCTAATGGCTTCTGCCCTCGCGCAGTAACTAATCAACATGTCGTTTTTCGGCAAGAATTATAAGTTTATTGGCTACCGCACGAAATTTCGCCGCGCGACAAATGTTGCCGCGTTCTATGGACAGAAGCCATTGTGTCGTTCCACAATAGGTATTTTAAGCCTTAAACAATTGACTAATCACAGTTAATTATTCTCTTCACGTTCGACTGTGATTGGCCAATTTCTTTAGGCTGGAGTCTTAAAATACCTATTGTGGACCGGCATTTACATTTCCTCCTGTTATTTCTTTCCCCCATAGTACTAGCAGTGAATATCGGAACGTAGTCACTATAAGTAAATAAAACCGAAATATACCAAATTATCTCTCTCAGTTCCAACGTTTGTTGCCAACATGGGTATGTTACTACCATACTCAACTACCGCATTTTATAAAATATTTATAAAAATATCATGTATATATGTATATATATATATAATTTTGAAAAAGGATCCTCTTTCACGTAGTACATTTTGTTTAATATTTATGAATACAAACATATTTAAAAATCCTTTCTAGGCATCATCATTTGGTTATTGTATGTAATCAAATCTTCACAAATATTATTGCTAATCATCACTACGTAACACAATATTTATTGTTTAAAGACATTTTATTTAAAAAAATGTATACTTGATACATATTTAATGTAAATAGTCGTATATAACCTGACTTAACCTAATTCACTTATTTCTATATTATAAGGTAAACCCAGAGGACTTCGCACAGCACGTAAACATGTCAATCACAGACGTGAACAGCGATGGAATGATAAAGACTATAAAAAGGCACATTTAGGAACTAGATGGAAGGCCAACCCTTTCGGTGGTGCCTCTCATGCTAAAGGCATAGTTTTGGAAAAAGTGTATGTAATAATATGATCAAACAATAGTATGTAAATTTGTATCTGATTTTAGAATTAGGTTGATTCACTTATATCTTTGTTTTTGTTCTCACACAGAGGAGTAGAAGCCAAACAACCAAATTCTGCCATCCGCAAGTGTGTTAGAGTGCAATTAATTAAAAATGGCAAGAAAATCACTGCTTTTGTACCAAGAGATGGTTGCCTCAACAACATTGAAGAAAACGATGAGGTTTTAGTGGCGGGATTCGGCCGTAAAGGACATGCGGTTGGTGATATTCCGGGAGTACGTTTTAAAGTGGTTAAAGTTGCGAACGTATCCTTACTTGCTCTGTATAAAGAAAAGAAGGAAAGACCTAGGTCTTAGATCACCGATTAACTATGTATATATGATTACAATATATATACATTAATTATAAATAACTTGTAAGAAATATAACAGAAGCTTGATGTTGCTGAGCCAAGAATCAAGTTCAGGACCTTTCACTTGTTGGGCAATTGTTCTCTCTATCAACTGAAGCTATCCAGGCCTAGTTCTGATACATTTCCTTTTGTCCTATTGATCTTTAGTTATGTTCAGCTAATACAATAGTTGTATAACTGTAGAGTAATTATCTATGATTGGTAGATAAATATAACTTTGTCTGCCAATCACATCCAACTTTCGAAAATCGATTACTCTGAAACAACTGTTTTTACAATGTATTTCGGATTGTATAAAAATTTTAAAAATTCTCATACTTGTAAAAGCTTGAATAACGAATTTTTACCATTGTATAAGTCGGACTGTATTTTATTTATCTCTCGTAGGTCGAAATCGGAGCAAAACATTGAAAAATTCATAACTTTTATGAATGAATAAAAAAAGAATCCTCTTAGGCTATGATACTTGAGGGTATTTTTTGAAAGAAAAATAGTATAATAATGTTGGCTTCAAAAGAAAGTTAAATTATTTGAACATCTGAAAATGAAGAGTTTTGGCAGAAAGAGAATTAAGTTTTATTCGAGAAAAGAAATTATTTTTATAACAGATTAATCATTAAATTACGTTTATTTTCATCAATTTACATATTTAAAAATACATAAAAACAAAATATTTATATGGCACAGTCTTTACAATAATGCGTACGATGCTCTTCGCATACTGGCGTAGCGCACAGCGCACAGCAATACATAGTCTTTCTATCATTTCTACAAGTTGAACATCTTTTTCGTTTTCCTAGTTTATCAACTCTTTCTTTAGGAGCTTCTTCAATCCCGAGCATTTCGTGAATCGTGTTTTTAATATTTCTCGGTAAACGTTGATTTCGCAATCGAGATTCGAGATGAGGCTGCGTCAATGTTAATATTAACTCCTTCAAGAAATTCCGACGATTCAAAGCTGAATTAGCTCGCCTCAAATTGAATAATATGACGGCATTAACGTTAGCTTGGTCGAGCATACCAAAAAATAGCCGTAAAGGCCATCTCTGAGTGATGCGAGCTGTTGAGTAAGTTTTACATAGCTTGTCAAAGGTGTCTGTGCCTCCTTTTGTAGAATTGTAAAATAATACTATTTCCGGTTTACCGCTATTTTTATCTATTTCTCCAGTTTTATGTAAACTTGAGATTAAGAGAACAACTTTATTTCTTTTAGGACAGTAGGACACCAAAGTACTATCACTCGTGTATGCAAAACGAACAGTGCCGGCTGAAGCCGTATGCGTGAACGATGTAGGTATTTCTCGTTTGTTTTTCCGTAAGGTGCCAACCATTGTCAGAGAATATTTCTTCTTCATGTCCTGTACAATTTCGACGGACGTAAACCGATTGTTGCAGGTAATATTACGTTCGGTATTGTATAGTGGCTCGGACAATTTACGAATATAATAACTCGACATACTCTCCGATCCATTTACTGTCACGTTTCCGACGTAAGGCTCAGCATTGACCATGTATGACGTTTGTGCATCGTTTAAACTAACAATTTTAATACCGTACCTTTCGAGTTTGCTCGGCATGTATACTCGCGCCTCAAAGTGCCCTTGAAATCCAAGCAATTGCTCGTCGATCGTACAATTCGTCGATGGTGAATAATATTTCGCGCAATTATCAATAAATAAATCCCAAATCTCTTTTATTGGTGCTAACGCATGCTCGGCTCTTCGTTCGTTTCTTGTTTTTCTGTCATCGAAACGAAGACACGTTAACAAAAATGTGAAACGATGTTGTGTCATGACAGCTTTATACAAAGTACAACCAAATCGGGATGACCACATATCTTCAATATTCGAATGATTATTTTTTGTAAAACCACTGAAATATAACAATCCTAGGAAGGCTTTCAATTCTGCAATATCTGTATTGCCATAGTATTGCTGATATGAGAAATTTTCTCTCTTCCTTTGTATCTCCTCATTGGTGTATTGCACGATTATTTCCAAAATATCTAGTGAGAATAGCAACGACCAAGCTTCCAATGGTGTAGTTACATCTTTTGCCTCAAACTTAGCTGAAGGCTGGTACAATTTCATCGAGGTCTGTTCCTGTGTCTCAGGTGCATTCGTAGACCACACAAAGTTATCTTTCCCTTTTAAAAAGGACCGACGACGACCTCGACTATTTTCTCGTGATCTAGGTCCCAATTTATTATCTTCATCATCAGAGGCATGTTCTGTCCGTGGATCAAAGTCTGCATCCTCATCAGCATCCTGCTCGTCATTTTCTTCATGTTCAATCTCCACATGATCATTTTCTTCATCAGAAAGTTCGCAGCAAAGTACATTATGATGAAGCTCGTACATTAGATATAAAAGCTGTACTCCATCTCTTTCCGACATCTTTGGAAAATCTATTAACAAAATTTTTTTTATTAAAATTAACTTAAAAGATATGTAAAACATCACAAAATCTATTTATAAAAAAAAAATTTTATGTACCTATTGAGACCAATGAAAAAATTATGTAAAACGGAAAATTGTATCGAAAAATTTATTTTAAAGGCAAGATTTATATTTTTATTCATTGAAATTGGGAACATGTAAAAACATGAAAAGGATGAAATTGGGATCGTATAAAAACATGAAAAAAATCCAAGCTATTGATTTACGAAAATACTCACGTGATTTGCAACTTAGGTCGCTGAGGATGCAAACGCGTCCTTATTGTTTACGAGTTTCACTTGTCCTTATTAGAAAACGAACAGCTAAATATTGACAGCAACCGACAAATACTGATGTCTTTACATACACATAAGCTGCGTTAAAAAATTGACTGTGCCGGTACCAAAAATCTATAATTTTTTAGGAGAGGATACCGAATCCTTCCGTCATCTACTACTTATCCCAAAATTCATAAGTGAGGAATCGATTGTGTCTTCAAGTTTCCCTATTGCCGGTGGAGGGTTTGTTAAAGTTCGATCTCATTAGAAGGATTTGAATTTGACTTGACTTGATTTGAAATTGACATTTAATTAAATAATCAATAAATGTTGGTTGAAAAAAGGCTCGTCTTGAACATATGGCGTTAACTTTTAATTCTCAAGTCTCCGCTACGAGGCGAGACCATACTCATTGGGCTGCGTTCTAAAATTTTCGACGGGTAGAGTAGCAATAATTAATTAATCGTGATAAAGAATGCTTTGCTCTTTTTGTTCTGACTGATCAATTAAATGTTACTTTACTTGCAAATAGGGTTTTGGCACGCAGTCCTGAGGAATTGAAGTCGTGGTACAACTTAACAATAAATCAGACACTTCATCAGCAAGTAGTATGACTCAACGACTGGGTAGACACATTTTCGTTTATTTTGGAATATTGTAAAATTCAATAAGCTGTAACTTCGACAGAACTAGTGATAATGAAATGGTACGAAAAGCATTTTAAAACTTGACTTCTCTATTTTTCATAAATCTTACATTCTTACATTCATATCATTACTGTTATTCATCGTAAGGAAATATTGAGTAAAATGAAAAATTGCGACTGTTTATTTTTAATCTCATTTTCCAGTTAAGTTTTCACATCCAAAATGTATTTTTATGAAAAATATAATACATATATTTTACAGAGAAAATTATCAGCTTTACATTCGTTGTTGTTTAGCAAACGTCATGCCTTTTATTGTTTGTCTAGTATAAGTGGTCAAAGTCAAAATACTATTGTCACTTCAGCATTAAATAACTTGGCGAAAGGAAAGTTATATTAGATTTGCGAGTATGCAAATAAAAGAGGAAGATTCACGCTTTCAATTAAGATGAGTGTGATTTTTCTCTGATTTTTTATTCATATGGTGCAACTCAACAAACTTCATCAAAACTTTTAACATTTGACGGATCATTATTTATATTCATATAACACTGCAAAAGTTAATTAAATTTCAGATTCAGAATAATATCTGTAAAATATAGGCTCCTGACTGTAAAATGCTTTTCAAACCATCTCGTTACTGTTATTTTTAGGGAAATTAGAGCTCGTGGAATTTTAAAATAGTACATCTTAACGGTATATCAGAACAGGTTTTATTCTCACATCGTACTTCAGACATGTTACGTATTTCGCCGGAAAGATACCTTTTGAAAAATCAATTTGCTATTCAAACACGCGCTGGTCAAACACAGCGGATTATCAATAACTTATCTGATGCAGGAACGTATACGCCGCCGGCAAGTAAATCTTTCCCCGTAAGTTGTCGACACTCCGAGGAAAGGTGAAATAACGAGAACGACGATCTCTACGTTCGTCTAGTTTTCAATATACAGTCCCCAAAAGTGCATATTAATTACGTAACATTATTGTAACGCGCGTTACGTAACGGAGCGACGGACAATTGCCGGAAAAGTCGACGTTGCTACGAATCAGTTTCCACGCGCACTCTTTTTCTCTCTCTCTCTCTCTCTCTTCCTCCCTTCATTTCCCGACGAGTTCGCCGCGGCGTAGGTACGCTAATAAAATTATTATTCATCCCTGAGCTCTCGACGAGAGGAAAGAAGCGAGAGAAAGGGAGACAGAGAGAACCGGCCTGATATGACGTAGAAGACCAGACAGGCTGCGAAGCCCGGACTAGGCCGGCCGTCTCGCTCGTTAAATCAGTGCGTTACGCGTCAGCGTGTAAGCGTCTAATAACGAGCGCCGCGAGCGACCGGTTGGTGGTAGTGTTCTGTTCCGTCGTCGTCCTCCCATCCGCTGTCTGTCCGTCGTCGTCGTCGTCGTACATACGTCCGGTACGCCGCCTAATCGGAGCGCAGTGCAGCGCAGCGCAGGTGCAGCGAGGAGAGGGTGCGTCGAGTCGCAGAATCAGTCAGCCAGCTAGCCAACCAGCCGGTGGTCCAACCAACGATGGTCGTGAAAATCTACATATCGGGTATCAGCGGCAACAAGGAAGTGAGTGAGCGGCAGCTCTCGCGGCGGCCTGTGATGTCGCGATACTCGTAACGAGACGACGTATAGGTGCATGCGGGTTGAACTCTGATACCGCATCGGGCAGCAGCAGTCGTCGTCGACGACGACGATGTCGACGACGCTGTATCGGGTTACAACGCGAACACTATTTGTATCGAGCACGCTCTCGCGCGGCTCCGAAACGAGCGGGGCTGTCATTTGGAAACGAATGATCGGCCGATAAGACGCGCACTCACGAGCTCGTCTAATCGGAACCGTTTCTTTCGACTGGGAAGCTGCACGGCGGCGTTGTGCCGATTTATTAGCAGCCGTGGGGGCTCCCGTCGCGGTCTGTTTGTTTGGATAAATTCAGAGCAACGACTCTCGAAGTCAACAAATTTGTCATATGTGACCGAGCATCGTCTTAGCAAAATGAGCTTTCCCCTGTGATCATGATCTTTCTCGAGCCTTTTTTCTAGCCTTAAATGTACCGTGAATATACTTCTTGCAGATGCTGATAGTAGTGTATTATCACTTTGACAGCTGTTATCATTGATAAGAAATTTATGTATTTGTAGAACTTAATGATATGTGCGTTACACAGATTTCATTATTACAAAGGTCAGATGTAGAAAGTTATAGATAGCTGATTGCAATCAGCTGGGTGAGTCCATTATATGCATGAGGGAACTTTTTCTCCTCTCAGAAACTATGCGTTGACTTGAATAGAAGCTATTGCATATGTGACACGGGAGGAAGTTTCGTGTGTGCCCATTAACGATTAATGTTAATTTCTGTCTTAATTTTCACTTTCTCTAGCGTCAGCTTTTCACTCGTAATCACTTGTAAATGTGTCACAGGTGAAGAAGAGGCAACAGCGTGTGATGATGATCCTAGATAGTAAGAATGTGGAGTACGAGATCATCGACATAACGGAGCCAGGCAAGGAATTGGAGAAAGAGTTCATGCAAACCAATAGCAACGCGAGGACCAACAAGTATCCATTGCCACCACAAATATTCAACGAGGATGATTATTGTGGAGTAACTATCTCTTCCTTTAAGCAGTTTGAATTTTATGCGTGTGTTGCACTGCTGTGTTGACTTCACGAGTACATTGCACACGTGCACAGCAAGCTATGGATAAATAAATAATTAGAAGATACGTTTCCAACACATACACACACTCGATATATGTACAGCTGAATTTTGCAGGATTACGAAGACTTTGACTTAGCGAACGAAATAGACGAGTTGGAAAAATTTCTAAAGGTGACGACGGCGGTCAGCACCGCGGAGATCACTCTCGACTCGAAATCTCAGAATGACGAAATCCAAGAGAATGGAAATACTTCCAGCCGGGAGGTAATATCGTCTCTTCGTTTAACTGCGGTGCTAAAAATCGTGAAAGCTTCGTCAGCATACGTTTGAAACACGCACTCGGTGTGCCGTCCCTTTGAGAGAAAGAATTCGGAAGCGCCAAAACAGAAATAGCAATGACTGTACTCATGTTTATTGTATGACACGTACAACGTGTGACAAAGCGCATTTTTATACGTACTATTTATAAAGCTTTAGAAAGCACGCCGTACGATGGACTTAGTGATGGACGAATTAACAGATGTTTTTGCCATTCTGTAGTAACAAAAGATCCTTTGTTAGCGCTGTGCATAAAATCACTTCATTTCCTTCACGTGCATACGCTTATACTGTAGCCTGATGACCTTGTTACTAAATTTGTATTATAGTTACATATCTAACATCCTTAATTTGTCTCTTTCAGCCTTCCACAGATAAGGATGCGGGTGTAGTACCCTCTGACAGGTAATTGATATTACGATAAACGAATACACAGAAATACATTAAAATGTGTGTGTGTGTGTGTGTGTGTAGATTTCGCTTAAAAAGTTGATCTTAAACACGACGACATAAAGTAACGATCTGCTCTAGTTTACCAGAAAGGACAACCCTAGAAAGCGAGAATAAAGAATTAGATGAGTCTAAACCAACTGAAGTAGATAGCGCCGCCAAAACTATCACTAGCGACGAAGGCGAACATGCTGAAGATAGTGGCGATAAAAATGAAGAGAAATCCGACGACCAAGAGAAAGAGGAATAGACACGAGAGATACACCCATGCGAAACTGGGAATATTCCACACAATGACATCCTTCCTTTTACACCCACAAGCGTATTTTGCAAAAGCTACGTTTATTACATTACTAAGGCTGAGTGAAGGTACTGCCAAGATAATATTCTGTATTGCGGAAAGTCTATTGAGTGGACAGTTTAAGGTGACGCAAAGAACATACTTTTATAGAATATACTTTGTATTTTAGATGAATCGCGTCTTCACCAATGTTTCTCGACAGGTCTGATTAGGTGATATGAGTGATATAATTCCTTCATATCGCTATCTTCACACGCGTCCTCACGTTTGTCTATTATTTTGCATTGTTCCGCACCATTTCCCATACATNTTTTTCTTTTATAACGCGATTTTTGGTTATTGTTGCCGCGTGCAAAGCGTACAAGTAAAAAAAAAGGAAAAAAAAATATATATATAGAATATAGCGACACACACACATACACATAATGTCATTTTGAACATACGAGAGCAAAACATTTATACGTATGTTGTATCGTAATTGGACTTTTTATATTTAAATAATTATTACACACACGAGGAAAAATCTTGATATTTATATCATACTTTGAATCAAACATACACAGTATTAAAGATAATGTTTTTTTTTTCTTTCTTATTTATCATGGAATTTCTTATTCAAACATTTTTTTATTGCGTTAAGATAATCAGTCTTTCCAAATATACTATAAGAGAAATTGATTTCTCGAGGTTATTAGAATATGCATTAGACTAAGTTGTTAGAAAGGAAAGAACAAAAGGAGAAGTTTCTAGATTTTATAGATCAGTTTCGAATGTTTTCTTTGTCCATTGTACGATGGCTTCCAATTTTATTTCTGCTTACGATAAAATTGTAGTCGTGCATATGATTCATACCGACATGACATAATTTCGTTGATATGTGTGCATATGATTCATGCTTAGCTCAACATCTATTTCTATTGACAGTGTTTTCGATTTCGATCGGTTGTTGATTTCTAATTTATATATCTATAATGTTTATAAATTATATTATAATATAAAAATTCTAAAGAGAAATTTCTTGCAATTGCTACTATTAACGCAGAACAATAAATTTCTATTGATATATGAGAAATTCCTTATTGTATACATAAATATCTGTACACGCAAATTTTTTTTATTTGTTCGGAGTAAACAGTTCAGGATAATAGTGGCATTTGTATCATTTGAAAGGCCTATATAAATTATTCTTTCGTTAACATTATTCATAATGCTCTTTCTTCCTTTATATACTTATATTTGGCAAGATCGTTATCTTGCGAGAACTTTTTGTCGCTTATCTATCATATAACACGATACCACGATGTCATGAAAAAAAGTCAAGCTTTACGCAGCATTTGCTACAAATTGCTTTGTTATACAATAAATAAATAAAATAAAAAATTATTTTTGCTATTATGATTCTATTCTTCAACATGATTCATTAAGTCCACAGTAGGTATTATGCACGCGTGTATTAACATATAATGTGTAGACATCAAATATTTGCTACTGAAATATAAGGAAGGAGAAGAATGGTAGACTTTATTCATATTGATAAAACGTCTTTCTTACTACAAAATGAGGGCGGTAATAATAAAAAGATTGAATATTAACGTTAAAATAAATTTCAACATATTGTATTAGAGATATATAATCATTACATATAACCATATTTACACAAAAATAATATTCCTTATACATTATATATGTATATATATATATATAGATCACAGCGATCACATTGTTACATGCATACAAGAATTTACTAATAAATATAATGATTCAAGTTTTTAAAATTCCATTTACGCATCCTCGGAATATCTCTTTCTAACATCACGACAATATG